>NW_007728053.1:314170-332129 GCF_000696425.1 Galeopterus variegatus | reverse complement strand
CCCCCCCCCCAGTGTTTCACACGGTTCCCCCTCACTTCATTCACATCTGTGCTTAAAAGCCACTTCCTCAGAAACCCTTCCTGATGACACGATCTAACCCCTAATTCCATCACCCTCTGCTTCCTTATTCTGCTTTATTTTTCTTCATCACATTTATCACCACCTTACACTATAGCATGTGTTAATTTGCCTGTTTCTTTATTGGCTGTCTATCTTTAGTAGATTATATGCCTAAATGGAAAGGAATTTATTTTTCTGTTTTGTTAGTTGATTGTCCTTATGGCCTAGCACAGTGCTTAAAACATAATAGGTACCCAATGAATATTTGTTAGATAATTAAATGAATCAATAAATGAATGAGAGACACGTTTATATAGTTTTCTCCTACCAAATGTGTGAAACTTTTTAAGAGTGTTGTGAGAAATACAAGAAATTTGGTACTCTTATATTCTACTGGGGGAGTGTAGGTTGGCACAATGTTTTGGAGGGTGGTTAGCCAGTATCTATCAAAATTTAAATGTGTGTGTCTTTCAACTCGACAAGTCTGCTTCTAGAACCTATTTGACACAAATATTTATACACGTGCACAAAGATATACAAGCAAGGATCTTCACTGTATCATTGATTGTAACAGTGAAGAATTATTTTAAAAATAGGGAAATCATTAATTACATTGCTTAAAACTAATTTTGTGTAATATTTTGCATCTGTAAAAAAGAATATGGTAGATCATATATTATTGACCTGGAGACAATGCAGTAGAGGGCAGTACAGAGTAGTGGTGCAGCCTTTGGGCTCCAGAGTTAGCCTTCCTGGGTTTATATCCAGCTCCGTCATTTACTACCTTTGTGATCTTGGACAAGTTACTTAATTTCTCTGTGTCTCAGTTTCATCTTCTGCAGAATGAGGATTACAATTGTTCTTACCTTATAGGGTGAAATTTGTTAATATATTTAAAATACTTGGGACAGTGTCAGGAATATGGTAGGCACACAGTAAATACTAGACTTTATTGCTATGTTGTTACAATAATGATTACTGTTGTTATAATATTGTTTTACTACTAATTATTATTATTTTCATTATTGTTACTACTACTATGGAAAGAGTTTCAAAAGCTCTAGTAGAGTAAGCTCCAGATTTAGGGACTTTGTTTATTTTGCTCGTCATTGTAACCCAGGGCTTAACAAAGTCCCTGACCCTCAATAATTACTGACTTATTAAATGAATGAGGGTATATTTATAGGGCAAGCTGCAGAACGATATGTATAATATGCCTGTTAAAAGGCAATTTATCCCTGTACTGGCTGGCCAGCTGCCCCAAAAAAGCAATTTAATGATGCTGAAGTGTTTAGGGATGAAATATACTCATCTCTGCAACTTACTTTGAAATATATTTAAAAAGAGAGGAATTGATGAATGGGAATTGGCATAGAAGGTTGGATAGATATGGGATCGTGCACCTAAGGCAAAATGTTAATAGTAGAATCTAAGCGGTGGGTACATGAGTGTTTTATTGTACAATTCTTTCAGCTTTTGTGTGTGAATGAAAAAAGGCTGTATGTGCATTTATTCAGCATGGAAGAGATCTTACAGGATTTCTCAACAGAGGGGGCTAGTGGCATTTGCAGTGAAAAAATGTTCTATCATGTGAGAACCAACTGGACATTCTGAAGTTGTTAGCATTCCTAAGCACTATACCCTCAAGGACCTATGGAGCTCCCTAGTCACTGTGAGAACCAAAAATACCCTACCACAAGTCTAAATGTTCAAGAGTTGAGAACCAGAATCCACATGAAACTGGTGACAATGATTACTTCTATGCAGTTTCATTTGAGGAGGGTGGGGTGAGAAAGGGAAAGAGAAAAAGAGAATATTACTTATGTTGTACTTTCAATAAAAGTGCTTAAGCTTTTTTAAAAAAACAATTAAATCTGAAGAAAACAATTGTCTGGAAAAGTGTACATTACATTATTAAAAATGGTTATTCCTCAGGAATGGGAACAGGGCCTTGGAGGGAAGTCTTTTTTCTCTATACCCCTTTTATTGCTTTTGTTTTTATGAGCATCGATTGCTTTGGAACAATAAAATTTTAAGGTAAATTTGCAAAAGGAAAAAGCAAGGTGAAACATTTACAGATGAAAGAAACAACAGGAAGAGCTACAGGTGATTTTGTCTTCTTTTACCTGTTCTGCACTAGGAATATAATACTTTCATAATAAGAAAATGAAACTACACTTTATTTAAAAAACAAAAAGAGGGCTGGCTGGTTACTCAGTTAATTTGAGCATGGTGCTGATAACACCAAGGTCCAGGGTTTGATCCCTGTACCACTCAGCCACCAAAAAAAAAAAAAAAAAAGAATATTAAAAGTCCTATTAATAATGCATGAAAGGCGGCCAGCCTCTGGATCACTTGGAAGAGTGCGGTGCTGATAACACCAAGTCCATGGGTTCAGATCCCTATGTAGGGATGGCTGGTTAGTTCAATTGGGAAAGTGTGGTGCTGGCAACACCAAGACAAGGGTTAAGATCCCCTTACCGGTCATCTTTTTTTAAAAAAATGAAAAATAAAGAAGGAAAATAAATAAATATTGCATGAAAACAAATATTTGCTATTAATAGTCAGGCTCTTTTTATTTCTAACTATATTTATTAGAAATCACCTAATAAATAATTATGAGAGCAATATATTCTGCACAGAAAACAATTGTTGGGTCCTGGAAAGTGATACTCCAAAGTGAAGGCCTCAGAAGCAGCTTCAAAAGCAAAGTTTTCCTTTGACCTTCTCCTGCCCTCCTGTCTCTCAACCTCATCCTCCCCTGAGGTGAGTGCTAGAAACTAGAATCCCTCTTCCCCAAGGCAGGTCACAGATATACTCTAACCTTCCCCTGGCCTTTCTGTCTTGGAATTGGCCATAAAGAAATTCTCTCAGCTACCTTGTCTGATTGTAGGTCATAAGACCCCCCATTCCAGAAAGGGTCCTGCCCCATTCCCTGGAAGAATGAATGCGACACAGAGAGGCCACCAGAATTTAAACAGTCTATTAGCATTAGATCATACTTTTCTTGTCCAATCACATTTCTACATGGCTGCACTTGCTGAATTCATAGAACCTAACAATAAGTACAGGCAATTTTCCCTATATCTTGAGGTCTTTATCCTGAAGGCTCCCATGTCACATAAAACTATGACATAATAAAGTTTGTTATGACTTTTCTTCATAGTAATCTGTGTGTATCAGGTGATTTTTCAAAGAACCTTCAAGGGCTTGAAGGGATGTCTTCCCTTGGCTTCTGCATAATTCACTGGTAATTTTTACCAGAAAGAGAGTAGTTTGACTAGCAGGTTATGTTCTTATCCTACTCTTGTTACTGTGTTTGAGGAAATCTCAGTGGTGTGCCTGCTGGTACTGAGCCATCTTTGAAGTTATCATTACGGATGCTGCCCCTTAGTGGTGAAATGTGTTGACTTTGTTGTCAAATTCTGTAATTTGGACAAGGGATCGAGGGAAGTTTTAGGACCATGTCCACCATGAACAGATCATTTATTTACTGTACACACATTTGTGGGTCCTAATCTAACACAACACTGATGGACACAATGAGGATTTGAACGAGTATGAAGCACAAACCCTGCCCTAAAATTGCTCATTCAAGAGTCAAGTACACACACGAGAATTTTAATAGAATCATGATGATGATAAAACTGTGGAATCTCACATTTATGGAGAATCTCTTTTTTTTTTTTTTTTTTTTTTTTTTTTTTTTTGTGGTGGCTGGCTGGTATGGGGATCTGAACCCTTGACCTTGGTGTTACCACACCTCACTCTAAACAACTGATCTAGCAGGCCAGCTGCTATAGAGATTCTTAACAATCATCTGGTTCAACTCTGTGAGATGGTGAATGCCAAATAAGGGCTAGAGAGTTTACTAGCAGAAGAGAAAAGGGAAAAAAGAAAAGAAAAGAAGAGATGGAGTGATTTCTGAGGTTCCAGCCTGGGAGACTGGGAGAGTAATGGTGCCTTCGATGGAGGCTCAGAAATTAAAACAGGGAGATGACGTAGGCACGAAAGTTGATGAGATCTGTTTTAGAAACGGAATGTGAAGGAACAGTAGGACATTTTGTTGGTTATTGTCCATTTGCTCCCAGATTCATTCCCATACTCTTTGTTGAGCCCATGGGTAGCTTTACCCAGCCCCTGTTAGCTCTGGCTTCAACCAGCGGGAGATCAAAAGGGGGAAATAGATAAAGTTTGGGATATTTTTCTCCCTGCCAGGTGCATCCCTGGTCACAGTGGCCCATCCCTTCACTAGCTCCTGTCAGGCAGTCTCCTTTCCATGGTTCCTTCTCTCATGAGGCTCTGTTAACACCATTTCCTTCAAGACATTGTCAAATATCTCATTTCCTTGTAGAAATTTCCTTAAAGATATTATAATTTACCATTGAATAAGATGTAGAAGAAGAGCAGGGGGCAGAGGCCTAAGTCCATGGGGACTGCACCATCTAGAGAGGACAGAGGGAGGACTGTGACACAGAAAAAGGAGAAAGCAGGAAAGTGTTCTGTCCCGGAAACCAGAGTAAGACAACATTTCAAGAAGGGGTTGTTGAAGACATGATCAAATACTGCAGGAGGATCAAGGAGAAGATGAAAAACAATCAAAATACTACTGGATTTTTAGCTAGAATTCATTATTTCTGTGGTATTTCATTATTTCAGAGGGCAGTTTTAACAGGAGTAACTTCAGACACTGGGTTGTCAAAGAGGGAAGTGAATTTTTAAAATGAGCAAAGTTTTCCTTTCATGTACAGGTAATAATTTAAAAAAAAAAAAGGAGGTAGAAGGGGAGAAAGAGGCAAGCAGCTGCAGCTGCTGCCACCTCAGGGTCAGTCAGGAGGAATTCCCCCTCGTAGAGGGAATCTGCTCGTCCATGAGCACTTCCCGTTGCCCTTATTCCTGCAGAAGAGTTCATCTTGTGCAGTGAACCCGACCCCGAGGCCCATGCCACCCACACAGTGCCAGCCACCATCATGGCTCCAGCCTTTCAGCCACCTGCATGGCTCTAGCCACCCATGTGACCCCAATCACTTGGCTGCCAACATGTCCCCACCTGCCCACCTGGGCCCAGACTTCCAGGTGCCCTCATAGCCCCAACCACCTGGGTGCCTGTGCAGTTCCTGCCACCCACACAGCTCCAGTCATCATGGCCACACACATGGCCTCACCCACCTGTGAGGGCCCACCAATGTGCATGGCCCCAGCCACAGACATAGCTGCTGGCACCTCCTGGAACTACTGATTCTGCTCAGAACTACTGAATCTACCCAGAACAACTGAGTCTACCCAGAACTACTGAAACTACTGAGTCTACCCAGAACCGAAATTAAAACACCCCACCCAATGGGCAATATATAACATATACAAAAGGGAGTCTCTTTCCTCAAAAGACACCCCAGAGTAATAGAAGAAGCAACTTCTATTACTAGAACTTCTATTACTAGAAGTCTAGTATCCCTACATTGATGCCTAGTCATCAATGTAGGGATACTCGAAATATGAAAAAGCAAGATAATTTGACACTATAATTCTTAAATATCAGACCTCAAACAACAGGAATCCCTTGAAATGTCTGAAAGGGAATCCTGAATAACAATCTTAAAGAAACTCAGTAAGTTACAGGAAGACTCAGTTAGACAGCACAACAAAATGAGAAAAACAATCCAGACATGAAGGAGGAAATATTCAAAGAGATAAATGCCATGAAAAAGAATATAGAAGAACTCCTGGAAATGAAAGAATAAGCCAATGGAATAAAAACTATAACTGAGGGTGTAAGCAGCAGGCTAGAGCAAGCAAAAGAAAGAGTTTCTGATCTCAAAGATAGTCTTTTAGAAATAACACAAGTGGACAAAAAGAAAGAAAAAAGAATTTTTTAAAAATGAAGAGAATCTAAAAGAGCTAGCAGACAACATTAAGTGCACAAACATCCAAGTCATGGGTGTTCCAGAAGGGGAAGAAAGAAGAAAAGGCTTTGAAAACATATTTAATGAAATAATAGTGGAAAAATTCCCAGGTGTTGGTAGAGATATGAACTTCCAGATCCAAGAGACTCAAAGATCCCCAAAGAGATTCAATATAAAAAGGTCCTCCCCTCAATACAAAAAAAAAACCCCAAGTAGCCCAATTAAAAATGGACAAAGGAGCTGAATAGGCATTTCTCAAAGGAGGATATATGAATGGCCAACAGACACATGAAAAAAATGCTCAACATCACTCAGTATTTGGGAAATGCAAACCAAAACCACTTTGACATACCATGTCACTCCAGTTAGGATGGCTAATATCCAAAAGACTGTGAATGACAAATGCTGGCAAAGATGTGGAGAAAAAGGAACCCTCCTACATTGTTGGTAGAACTTCAAAACGGTGCAGCCTTTATGGAAAATGGTATGGAGGTTCCTCAAATAATTACAGATAGATCTACCATATGATCCAGCTATTCCACTGCTGGGTATTTTTGTTCAGCCAGTAAGTTTTGTTTTTTCTTGTGTGTTTGTGGTAGTGATTATCATTTTTTGGATTCCAGATGCAGGACTCCTTTGAGGATTTCTTGCAGGGCAGGTCCTGTGGTGGTGAACTCCCACAGGTTTTGTTTGTCTGTGCAATATGCTACTTCCCCGTCATTTCTGAAGGATAGCCTTGCTGTGTATATAATTCTGGGTTGGCAGTTTTTTTCTCTTGTTAGTTTGAATATATCATCCCATCTCTTACTGGATGTAGAGTTTCTGCTGAGAAGCCTGCTGTTAGTCTGATGGGGACTCCCTTACTGGTGACTTGATGCTTTTCTCTTGCTGTTTTGAGGATTATCTTTTTGTCTTTGATTTTTGATAATTTGACTACAATGTGTCTTGCAGAGGACCTTTTTGTATTGAATCTCTTTCGGGATCTTTGAAATCATCATGTCGAAGGGATACCTGTACTCCCATGTTTATTGCAGCATATAACAATCACAATAATACATTGAACTCTCAAAAGGAGAGAACAGAACTGAGGTTACTAGAGGTGGAAAGGGGGGAGTAGGAGGGGGATTTGTGAGAAATTGGTAAAGCGCCACAAAAAATGATTACAGTGTGTAATGTTGAATATACTAATTATCCTGATTTGAGCATCACATGTTGCACACAGGCATTGATATTCAACATGGTATCCCACAAATATGTACAATGAATTATGTTTCAATTATGAAAAAAAGCTAAAAAAATTAAATAGTCAAAGGGTTTAAATAGACTTTTCACCAAAGAAGATACATAAATGGCAAAGATGCTAAAATTTTTAGTCATCAGGGAAATCCACATTAAAACCACATGGAGTCACCAGCACATATGAACTACAATGACTATAATTAAAATAACAGACAGTGCCAAATGTTGGCTGGGATGAGAAGAAACTGGAACCCTCATGCATTGCTGGTGGGAATGTAAAATGGTACAGTTATTTTGGAAAACAATTAGTAAATTTCTTTAAAAGTTAGCATAAACTTACCATACAACCCAGCAATTCACTCCTAGGTATCCACCAAAGAAAAATTAAAACATAAATCCAACTAAAAACATGTATGTGTTTGTTCATAGCAGAATCAAACATGATAGCTCCCAGGTGTAAACAATTCAAATGTCCATCAACCAGTTAATGGCTAATCAAAATGTGGTAGGCATACACTGAATACTACTCAGCAACTAAAAGGAATGAACTACTGATAAATGCCACAATATGGCTGAACCTCAAAAACATTCTAAGTGAAAGAAGCCAGACACAGAAGACATAATATTGCAGATATTCTGTTCCAATTATACGAAGTGTCTAAAAAAGTTAAATTTAGAGAGACAGAAAGCAGATCTGTGGTTGCCTGGGGCTGGAGGTGGGAGTGAGAATTAACCACAAACAGGTACAAGAGAACTTTTTAGGGTGATGGAAATATTCTAAAACTGGATAGATGTGATGGGTGAATAACTACAAATATGCTAAAATCATTGTTCACCTATAACGGGTCAATTTTGTACTATGTAAGTTATACCTCAATAAAGTTTTTTTTTTTAATTTAATAGAGAATTTTCAAGGAAATTGAGGAAAAAGAATTAAGGCATTAAATGGAAATAGAAACAGAAACATTATTCATGATTGCTCAATTTGATCCATGATTTTTTGTTTATTTAATCATGTTTGAGAGAAATTTGTCTTTATAAAAGTATGTTTCTAGAGAATTCCCAATATTAAGCAGCAGCAAATCTGTACATTGTGAAGTGAAAATAAACCCAACAAGAATGGCTTAACCTATTGAATCTAGATCAACATGACATGAGATGTGAAAATTATAAAACCAGTCCTACCTTATCTCAGTTGCAATTTTAATGCCACTGCTTTAAATTAAGAATTCAGAGCATATCATCCCTAGAACAGGACTATCCACATTGGAAGGGAACTTAGAATGTAGCTTTTAGAATCTTTTTGTTTTACATGCACCTCACAGCTGAGCAATTCAGATAAACTTGCAGCTGGTTTGTACTTGATGATTGTAGGCATGCTGGTCAGAACTCACTTGATCCTAACAGCCTTCAAAGCTCTAGCTTCAACTGTTACAGTCTTTCCCCTGCACAGGTTGCTTAGCAACCAAGGAAGGGAAAGGAGCAAAATGCTATGCTTGTGTAAGATAAGGGGAGTGACTCTAGCAACATCAAGGATAAGCCACAGGTCACTGCGAGGTACCTGGGAATCTTCCACTCCTCAGCCTTTCTCTCTTTGGCATCTCCAGTTTTGTCTCTAAGCCCCTTATAAGTTTCAACTCTCCCCTGGGGGGTTGCAGAGAAAAGCAGCCGCATGGCACCCAAATTGATACTCTGCAGATCCGTCCTCTGTAAGTAACTCACCCGTCAATAATAATAATAATAATAATAATAATAATAATAATAATAATAATAATAATAATAATAATAATAAACTCCTTGTAAACCATATGGAGTTACTGCTTCATTCCTTGATTTCGGGATACCTTGTCAGTTTGATGGGCATTATACTGTTAGCTCACATTCAGACAACAATAGAAGAAAAGACAAAAGAAAATCTCTTTGTTTTCTTATTCATGAGCTTCTCTCTATTCACAATAACTCTAGTAATTATTAACCCTTTCCTTTGGTACCCTCTCCATGTTCTTAGGTTCTTGCCATAATAATTTCCTCACTTTTTTAGCCTGAGAGGTCAGAGGCACCAGTTTTGTTAGTCTTTTGCTGTGACATTTGTACTTTAGACTAACTTTGGAATCTGGTGTCCTGACTCTACTAGTTGATGTGATATTATAATGTATTCATATTGGTCTTCATCCCTGGTTCCTGGCTCCCCACAGCAGGACTCTAATCTTCCCCTGCCTTTATGCCTTGGAGTTGGCCATAAAGAAATTCTCTGGCCTGGGCTGACCCCGTAGCTCACTCAGGTGAGTGCCACGTTGGGAGCACTGAGGCCGCAGGTTCGGATCCTATATAGGGATGACTGGTGTGCTCACTGGCTGAGCATGGTGCAGGCGACACCAAGCCAAGGGTTACAATCCCCTTACCAGTCACACAAAAACAACAACAAAAAAAAAAAAAAAAAAGAAAAAGAAATTCTCTGGCCTACCTAGTCTAATTGTAGGTGATAAGACCCCCATTTCAGGAGGGGTCCTGCCCCATACCCAGAAGGAATGCTGCACAGAGAGGCCAAGAAGAATCTGAACAAACAGAACTTTCTGGGTTTCCCCATTCAGTCTGTTAGTATTAGATTATACCTTTTTGACCAATCACATTTCTACACTGTTGTCCATGCTTCAATTGTGCCTACATAATGAAGCTTCCATAAAAATCCAAAGGACAGTGTTCAGGGAGCTTCCGGATAGCTAAACACATGGAAATTCCTCGAGGGTGGCAAGCCCAGGAAGGGCATGGAAGGTCTGCGCCCCTTTTCCCATACTTTGCCCTGTGCATCTCCTCATCTATATCCTTTGTAATGTCCTTTATAATAAACCGGTAAACAGGAGGAAGTATTTCCCTATGTTCTGTGAGCTGTTCTAGCAAATTAATCAAACCTGGGGAAGGGGTCATGGGAACCCCAATTTATAGCTGGTTGGTCAGAAACACAAGTAAAACAGCCTGGGGCTTGTGATTTGCATCAAAAGTGGGGGGCAGTCTTGGGGATTGAGCCCTCAACCTGTGGTATCTGATGCTATCTCCAGGTAGATAGTGTTAGAATTGAATTGGAGGACGCCTGCCTGGTGTCTGCTGGAGAAGTGCTTGGAATGTGCGGAAAAAAACCCCACACATTTGGTCATAGAAATCTTCTGTGTTGATTGTTGCTGAGTTAGAGTATAGGAAAAACACTTTGGTTTGTGTTTTTTTCCACTCAGTTAGCACCAGTTAGATTTGTACTGTTTCCTTGAGGTTGATTACAGTGACTATAATAATTTTAGAGCAATGCCAAAGCATTATAGCAAAATATCAGAGTACCCCTGACAGTCTTCTGGAAGGCAGACTGTGTGTGCAAGATGCAAAATCTGCCTCTTTAAATATGCACTTAAAATTGTACTGAGTTAGATAATCAGTATTTATGGATAATCACACGTATATGTTGAGTGCTCGCTGCTTTGGTTCTATACAGCAGAAAACTAAAGAAAGTTCCAAAGTCTTGGAGATCCAGAAATTGACCCAACTTTCTTTCTTTTTATTTTTAACTGTCTGAGTGATTACAAAAGAATCAACTTTCAAACATAAGGGTAGAAATTAGCTTTTGCAAATAGGTAGATTCTGCAAAGTATACCATGGTGGACTTGATATTGATCCCAGAAAATATTTAGAACCTATTGTCAAATGGCAGGCTTTCAAGAACTTAAACAGGGAAGAAATTAGGAGTCAGGAGAGAGAAACAAGAGAGACAGAGAGACAGAGACACACACAGAACATAGTCTTTTTGAGCAAACATGAAACTACAAAAATGGACCATGTACTAGGCAACAAAGGAAGCCTCAATGAATTCCGAAGAGCTAATATCATATGAGCTAAGTTTTCTTATTATATTTTGGTCAGGTAATTATTTGTAGATAAGAATCCAATCCTTGATTTAAGCAGAAGGGGATTAAGTTGGGTCACTCATGAACCTTTAGGAGGGCTGAACAAAGAGACTTTAGGTTGACATTGTAGAATCAGCTCCTAGAACCTCAGCTGAACTGAGCTGTCAAGGGAGTTGGTGACTCTGCCACAATCAGAAAGAGCAGGGTCAGACTGTCTTGTACAGCACAGGAAGCCACTTCCAGCAGTGCTGGCTTCAGAACCACACCACATCTGCCTTGACTCACACTAGCAAAAATAGGTGCCCTTTGTCCTGCCCCTCTCTTTCCATGTAACTCACTTCCAGATTAAAATCTTCTGTGGATTCATCTGATTAGGAGAATCTAACTCACACCTGGAACTCCAGCTTCAGGGATGTGCTAGTCATCAACTGCAGCCTCTCAGCTCCAATCTCATCCCCTCAGAGCCTGCTCTGTGATAATGGACTGGACACTAAGCGTTTCTTCTTTGCAGTGAGTGTGATGTGAAACTTTGCCAGTAGAGGGCGATGGAGGGCTACCGCAGGAAGCAGAGGGCTGGTTCTGATTGCAGTGCGTGGTTTTTGCTTTTTCTTCCTCCTGTCGCATGAGAAATCAGTGTGTGAGTGTGTGAGGACGTCGGTGGCCCGCTGCCCCAGCCATGCAAGCCCAGACAGCAGTTTCTCAGTGACCTTGCCACCTGGCTTGGGCCTGGTGACCACCTTGATGTGATTCCCCTGATGGGGACACTGTGTGCACCAGGACTGGCACCCTGACTCCCAATGAGCACCTGCTTTCCATGCCAGTATTTATGGGATGCAATAAAATTAGTACTTAGAGGGAAATTTATAGTTTTGAAAACATTTATCAAAAACAATAAAGAACGAGATAGTTGAGCTAAGTATTAAATTTCAGAAACTAGTTCAAGAATCAACCGAGAAAACTAAGAGAATAAGAAGAAAGGAAATTACAAAGATAAAGTCACCAGTCCATGAAATAGAAAATCACAGAAAAATAGAGAGGATGAACCAAAGAGGAAGTTGGTTATTTGAAAAGATTAGGAAAAAATAGAAAAGATACGAAGAAGCAATATACAAAATGAAACAAACAAATGGAGAGTAAATAACAATAGGCATAACAGATTTTAAAACCTAGATGACATCTGTACAATCCCCCATACAAAAACGATATAGGCTCAGACAGTTTTCCAAATGAGTTCTGTTTCAAAATTTAGGTTTATTCTCTATAACATACTAGTTTGCTGTAATAACACATTGCAACTCAATTCATCAAGACTTTAATATATGCCAATTCTATGGTTGGTACTTTTATCACTGCAAAATATACTAATTCATATAATACATTTTTATCAATGGGCTACTATTGGCAAGGCACATGCTAGGAGTGGGGATACAGTTGTGAATAAAAATGGCAAGTCTCTTGCCTTTATGGGGCCTATATTCCACTGGAAAAAAGATACAACCCCCCCCCCACACAAATAAATATGAAATAAATAGAATAACATATGTTCACATTTATGCGAAAATTATGTATGTTTATTTATACATGATGTATTTGAACTCACAAAATAATTAATGGTGGCCACGTTCTGTTTTGGCTCTTGAAATTCTATCAGAGCAGTTAAATCACTTAATTAATTTTGTTTTATTCACTATTTTGCAAAAATTAAAAGCTGTCCTGGCTTTCTTCTTTAGAGTAAAGAAGGAAAGAGATGAGGTCACCTACAACAACTTACATGTTGTATACACACACACTATATCCTGAAAAGGGGGTGGGGGACAAAATCAAAATATGTTTCCTGGGAACAAGCAAGTCTTTCAAGCCTAGAGCTTAAAAGCAAAAGCATTTAACATGAACATTTTATCTTCTTGCCTTGAATAAACCAAGAACTCAGCTAAATATAGACTTATCAGGAGTTATTTCAACTTTGATTAATCAGCTAGTTAAACTTCTTTGTGTAGGTTCAATTTTCTTGTCAGCTCAAGGTAAGGCCTTCCAAGCACACTATCTTTATGTACAAAATATATGCAGGCCCAGGACAGGAGTTTCCTCTTTGTGCAGGATTGTTTACTTCGGATGTTCATTTTTCATCAGGGCTGGCTGAGCCAAAGGAGACTGAAAGATGGTTGATGTTTTAGGATCTGATACATAAAAGCATTCTCATCTCCCGAGTTTTGAATCAATTGAGAACACCATGTGAGATACAGACAGATGGAGATCAGCTTTAGTACTGATAAAGCTAACTGGAGAATGTTGTTTTATGTCTGCAGACAAGTGGGCAGCCAATACCTCATCCCTGCCTCAGACAGACTTTCTAGGCACTGACTGGTCCAGGCTCAGGGCAGACAGTCCCGTGCCTGGCCGGGAGTGGCTCATCTGTAGCAAATAAAAAAGATACAGGATGCACAGTTAAATGTGGATTTCAGGTCCAAGCCCGTGGCGCACTCAGGAGGGTGCGGCGCTGGGAGTGTGGCAGCGCTCCTGCCGGGTTTGGATCCTATACAGGGATGACTGGTGCGCTCACAGCGCTCACTGGCTGAGCACGGTGCGGCCGGTCTCAAAAAGGACACACACACACACACACAAAAAAATGTGGATTTCAGAAAAATAATAAATAACTTTTTAGTGTAAGCATGTCCTCAATATTGCATGGCATATACTTATGCTAAAAAGTGCATTGTTTATCTGAAATCCACATTTAACTGTGTGTTTTGTATTTTATCTGCCAACTCTACTCCCATTGGTCTCACTTCAACTCTTCAGGTCCCCTCTGATACACTTCCATAGCAGCTATTTCGTTTGTTTTGGCAGCTGGGCAGTATGGGGATACGAACCCTTGAGTCTGGTGTTACAACACTGTGCTCTAACCAACTGAGCTAACCAGCCAGCCATTTGGCTTTTTCAAAAAATATATATATTTTTTCATTGTCTCTCAAGATCAAGCTATTAACTAACAGTCAGTTCTTGCTTGGCGGAATGACAGAAAAGAGAGCTGCTAATTTTTTCTTTTTTTCTAATTTCCTATGGACTGAGAACACTAAGTTTCTCAGAATTATATTTATCAGATTTTGAAAGAAGGACTGAAGGGTTCTTCTTTTTTTTTTTTTAACTACAAAGATGATCGGTAAGGGGATCTTAACCCTTGACTTGGTGTTGTCAGCACCACACTCTCCAAGTGAGCCAACCGGCCATCCCTATGTAGGGATCCGAACCCTTGGCCTTGGTGTTATCAGTATCCGAGTGAGCCATGGGGCTGGCCCCTGAGGGGTTCTTCTAAAAGCAAACCTCAGGGGGTTCATTGGGTTCATGACAGTATTTTTGCTTTTTTAGTTTTTATGGTACTTTTAAGTTGCCAGATTAAAGATTTCCAAATAAATGAGATAACACTGTGTATTTCTTCCACTGTTCAGATCTGATAGTTTAAAATCATTTCCACAAATTGTGTAATACTGGATTAATATTCTTAAAAAGAAAAAAATAAAAAGATGACCGGTAAGGGGATCTTAACCCTTGACTTGGTGTTGCCAGCACCACGCTCTCCCAAGTGAGCCAACCGGCCATCCCTATATGGTGATCCAAACCTGTGGCCTTGGTGTTATCAACACCACACTCTCCCAAGTGAGCCACAGGCCGGCCCTTAGATTAATATTCTTTTTTTTTTTTTTTCCTTTTTGTCTTTTTTTTTACTGACTGGCAATGGGATCGCAACCCTTGGTGTTGCGCCTGCACCGCGCAACCGGTCTCCACATGGGATCCGAACCCTCGGTGGGAGCGCCACCGCGCTCCCAAGCGGCGCACTCTCCAGTGTGCCACCTGGCCGGCCCAGATTAATATTCTTGAAGTGCATATTTAATCAGTTCATTCTCCTGCTGAAATGCTTCATTGCCTACAGAATAAAGTTAAACATTTCTTTATCTTTTTCCAGCACTTAAAAAGTCCCAGGCACTTAAGCTTGTTCATGCATTATTTATGTAATCTTCCTAATAACCTATAAGGTAGCTTCTACAGGTGCATCATATTATACCCACATTTATTTTATTCAAGTTCTTACTGATTTAGGAGGGAGAGAGAGCAAGTTCTCCAGAAGAAACAACTTAGATAATCCTCCTGACTCCTTTGAGGCTCTCTGGTTGGAGCGTAAAGGAATAGAAAACAATTTTCAGGGTAACTTGCCCTACAACAAACTATACTTTTTTTTAGAACCACAGCTTCTAGTGAGGGCCAGAACTAGGGTGAGGAGAGTGAGGCACTTGCTTTGGGTGCAAAATTTAAGGGAAATCCAAAAAACTCACTAATCAAAATGAATATTTTAGTGTGTCATCTAAAAAAGAACCAAATTAATGGAAAATATCCACGAAGAACAAAATACCAATAATGTAAATAAAAGCAGAATCTGACCCCACACTTGCATGACTCACCTCATTACACCTCCCCTAATTTTGGCCCTATTCTCGAGCTGAAGTACCTGGTTCAAAATTCAATGGTCCTTTACTCGTTGTGTAATGTTAGATAGCTACTTAACTTCACGGTATCTTAGTTCCTTGATCTGTAGAATAGGGATAATAATTGTATCTACCTCATAAGGTTGTTGTGAGGATTAGATGAGCAGTCACATGGTAGACACTAAGTTGATGTTGGCCACCATCATCCCGAGTGTCCCATTCAGTGGTAGACAGTTTTAAATGTGTTACCATGCTTGAAAAGACCTCAGACAGCCAACCCTCTTTGACACCTGAGGACTAGAGGTCTCATCCCCATGCCCAGCAGCCAGTGGCTCCAGTGTCTTGGGTAGGAGCTGTGTGTCAAGGCAGGCCGTGAGGAGAAGCCTGGAGGACTTGTCCTATGTCTGAGGCCAGGCTTGAAGGCGAGGAGTAGATCCAGTAGCCTGTAGGTCCAAGGAGCATCACCTCTCTGGATCTGCTGTGACCAGGTGTGGCTGGCACCTGGGCCACCTCTAGCCCACGTGCGCAGCCCTGTCGACTACTCTTCTGATGTCTGTGGCCATTGGACAGTGGAGTCTGGCTGCCGAGCCTGAATGAGCCCCTGATCCCAGATTCTTGGCTCTGTGTCCCCTTCTCCTGTCTCCTCTCGAGCACCCACTCCAATTATGGGTTAGGAATAGGCTAGAGCAGAGGGTAGGTGTTCCCATGCTCTAGGCTTGTGTCCAGAGGAACCCCACTTATGCTCACTCTCCACCGTGTGGCTCTGGGCAGTGACTGGGCTGCCCCAATCCCTCAGGAGGAACACAGGTGGCTTCCCGACAGCTGCTTCCCAATCCCTGGCCTTAAAGCCGAGCTCCCCACGCATAGGCGTCAGCCCATTCCTGCTGGGCCCTTCCTCTTGCCTGCCTTGGCTCCCCAGCCACAGTTCCTTCTTTCCCAAGTCAGTTTGGTTATTCTGACTTGATGCCCTTCTAATAGTTTTCAGAGTTGTCTAAAATTATCTCACCGGTTGTTAGGACTTTGGCATCTCAGAGAAGGAGTCTAGGCCTGTGACTCATGATTTACTCTTTTATTTGTTTTTAATAAAAGAAAGGCTAATTTAGAAAACAACAACAACAACAACAACAAAAACCCCAAACTCATAACTGTATATATCTGGTACAACTGCTATAATCTTTGTCATGTACATAGAAAGTGTATCAGCTTCTCCTAAAAGGATTAAAAGAATTGACTGAGAAGTATAAAAACCTTGGCTTGGACTGGAGCGAAGCTAACCTCTGTTGCAAGTCTGTTTATTCTATCTGACCATCAAGTTGAGCGTGCACATTTTAAGTATTTCCTGAAGCTGGTCCTGAAAATAATTCTAAAAATGCTTTGAATGATGTCAACATTGGATAAGTGTATTGCTTCTCAGGGTGACTAGATTTAAGATAAAAATCATATTAACTAGGGTGTACTGGGATTAAAAAAAAAAAAAAACTCTACTAAATCAGAAGCTCCAAGGAGAGGATCTCCCGGAAATAACCTGGTGCCAAAGTAGGATTAACTGTACCCTCTGCGTCATCTGTACCCCCTCCAGTACATCTCACGGTTTCTATCATAACAACCTCTTTGTATTTAGTGGTTTACATGTTTATCTCCACCCCCCGTCCCGCAACTCACTCCCTGGGAACAGTGGCCGGGTCTAGTCCATTTTCCTTCTTTTTTTTTTTTTTTTTTTGCAAAATGTGCATAAAAGATCAGAGCCTATATTTAAATACCCAGCACCAAGCACTATGCCAGGCACCAGGCAGTAAATACATATTTAATGAAAAATGAATGAATGAAATTCGGTTTTGGTACATTTAGCCCAAAGGTCTCCTGTTTATAACAGTGTGGTTGGGTGGGGCGAAGAAGGAGCCCTATTCAGCAGCTCTTCTTAGCTCTGTGAAAAACCAAGACTTCCCAATCACTGTAAATGCAGAGGTTTTTGTTTTTCGTTTTTTAAAATTTTTTTTAAAGATGACCGGTAAGGGGATCTTAACACTTGACTTGGTGTTGTCAGCACCACGCTCTCCCAAGTGAGCTAACCGGCCATCCCTATATAGGGATCCGAACCCGTGGCCTTGGTGTTATCAGCACCACAGTCTCCCGAGTGAGCCACGGGCCGGAAGGTTTTATGTACAGAATTTTTTTTTCTTAATATGCACAAAAATATTCATGTCATTACAGTACCATCTGTGGCACAGCCTCTATGCACGGTCCGGTCCTCTGTCGGTCGCTTGCCCAACCGGGTACAGGGATCCCAGCCCAGCCCGCAGAGCCCGCTGCGCACGCGCAGACGGGGAGGTTGCGCGCCTGCCCTCCGCCCCTCCGTCCTCTAGGTGGCGCTGGCGACCCCGCCGCCGCCGCC
>NW_007728053.1:234095-313569 GCF_000696425.1 Galeopterus variegatus | reverse complement strand
CTCCTACAGAGACAGACCTATACCTGCCTGTCCCACAGGTATGGGCTGTACGTCTGTTTCGTGGGCGTCGTTGTCACCATCGTCTCGGCCTTCCAGTTCGGCGAGGTGAGTAGCGGCGCCGGAGCCCGGGCCGGCCGCCTGGACCGGCGGGACCCACATGGCACCCCCGGCCCCTGCCCTCGCCGTGCCTTGCAACGTCCCGAGCCCCGGCGCGCTCCGCTTTTGCCTCCCATCCTCCTTGCAGCTCCGCGGACCGGTCCCAGAGCCTGCTGTCCCCACCCCCGCAGGCGCCGAGAGCCCGCATCACGCCCCCGGGTTCGGGTTTCAGTATCTGGAGTGCAGATCTCGTCCTGCCGACGGTTTCGGGGCATAGGCGCACCTGACGCGTCCCCTCCTTCCAGGTGCCGTCTTCTGGGTCCCCGAGCCAGTTGACCTTCTCCCTCAGGCTTTGTCCTCCCCAGTGAAGTCCCCTCCCGGAACCTAGACTTTGTCGTTTTCCTATGTTTGCATAGCACTCCTAAATCCTCTTCCCCTGCCCCTCCTACAGTTTCTGTTCTCTGGTGGCACCCTCTAATCTTGTCAACTTTGACAAAGGCACCTTATGTTTTTGACTCCGTTTTTTCCTGGATTTCAAACATTTGTCCAAGAGGAGTGTTTTGTGTGTGAATTTGCAGTAGGGAGAACGTTCTGGCCCCAAATGGAAAGAACTTAAGTGTGAAAGGGGAATTTTTTTCTTGCACCTTTGCTCTGTTATTTTGGGCAGCTGCATCAGTTAGCTCGTGGAGGCCCCACTGGTAGGAGTGTACACAGTGATGTGAAAGATCTCTCGGCAGCTCCAAACATGCTTCTCCCTGTCCCGAGATCAGCATAGACAAGGGCCCCTCACGTGACCGAGGACTGGGTAACTGTCTTGGACGCCAGCACCTGACCTCTGAGGAACCAGCACAAGCCCTTGGGTGATGAGATATGCCAGTAATTTAGACTTGAGATCACACAAGCCCAATCTTTCTTGATCTGCTCTTAGTTAATGTGCAATCAAGTACTCAGACTAAACTCTTCAGAAGGTCCAGGCAACAGGTTTGGGAGGTGGAAACACCCAGGTTCAATGGATTTTGTGTTTCTCTGATATACACTTAAACATTTTCTGGAATGAAATAACCCTTTGGTTTAGGTTTGATGGCTGTTTCATTACTGACAATTTAATACAGTATTCTGTATCATAAACAAGTGTACAGAGACTATGAGCAGGCCCAAACTGGAAGAGTACATATGCATGTATGCTTGAAGGAAACCACTGTTAGCAACTGGGAGAAAAGCTGTATTTTCAATTGGTTTGACATCTGTGTGCTTGTTTGTTTTTTTTCTTTCTTCTTTTGGTACGAGGTTGCAAAACGTTATTAAAATTAACAGAATGGTTTTTAGAAATGCCACAGTATACATTTACTTGAAGTCTGTACCCATGCTGTATGGTAAGCTCCATAGCAGAAGATGCTGACTGTTTAAATACTATAACCCTGGCCCAAGCACAGTGCCAGGTACTGCAGAGCATGCAGTCTAAATATTTCTTTAATGAATGACTGAATTGCCTGGCATGATTTCCAAGTGCGTACTTTTAATAATTCTTGGTGTTAGGGCCTAGAAAAAAATGTTTTAGAAGTAAGGGTGAGAAAGCCCCAGACTTGTAAGTGTGGAATATGTACTTAATATACCGCCTACTATTCTATCTTTGTTTCATGTATTGCAACTTAATGTAATTATGCATAGTTAAGTGTCTTATTGGTTTTGGATGACGTTTTTTGACCTTGATTAATTTTAAGTTACCTGCTTATTAATTCCCTTACAGTTTGAAGGTGACCTAAAGGTATCAGTTGTTAGAATTTTTAATTTTATATCCTTTTTCCATTCGTTCCACACCTGGTTATTCATTTACCAAAAGAAATACATTTGTCACAGTCTTGAAATGACTACAAACAACAAAGAAGAAAAATAAAATAAGAAAAGAAAGAAATGGCTACAAAGTTTAGGACAAGAGAAATGAGAGCCAAGGAATGTCAACAGGTGACATGAGAGGTGGATGCAGTTGGCCTGTGGTTAACTCGTACAATTTTGTGGAAAAATGGAGCTGCAGGAGTAGGCATATCTAGGTTTGGATGCTGGCTCCAGTTAAAAATGATTATGATAATAGCTAATGCTTACATAGGCCTTAGCAGGTGCCAGGAACTCTCTTAACTGCTTTATCAGCCCCACACTCTAACCAACTGAGTAACCAGCCAGCTTTGTCTTAATTGCTTTAAATATATTAACTAATTTAATCCTCACAACGTCACCCCTGTGAGATGGATACTGTTGCTATACCCATTTTATAGGTGAACAAACTGAGGCATTTTGCACAAATTAATCCAGCTAACTCATGGCAGAGCTGGGCTTCTGAGGCAGCCTGGCTCTGAGGCTGAGCTCTTAAGCACTCCTCTTTATGGTTTCTTAAGCAGTCCAGGCTGTCCATTGTCTCATCTTGGGAAGGATTCTTTTTTTTTTGTCTTTTTCCGTGTCCGGCAACGGATCGCAACCCTCAGTGTTGCCCCCGCACCGGACCGGGGACCGGCAACCAACAGGATTGCAACGCTCGGCGTTGCTCCCGCGCCTCGGGGGAACCAGTCTGTATGTGGGATCCGAACCCTCGGGCGGGAGCGCCGCCGCGCTTCCCAAGCGGCGCACTTATCCAGTGCGCCACCGGGCCGGCCCTTGGGAAGGATTCTTAACCTCCCTGAGCTTCCCCATCTTCTACCTGCCTTGCAGGGTTGATGGTGAGGATTAAGTAAGACTTCTGTGTAAAGCACCTCACACAGTTCCTGGCACATAACAGACCCTTGTTAAATGGTAGTGGCTACTCCTATTATATTATCATCTTCTATTTTATGTCAATCCTTTTTTTGAAATATATCTTTGAAACAGACTACTTTCATCATTCAGTTAATATTACAACATGTAAATAACCACTAATTGTAATAGATAAAAGGACTAAGAAGATCATTGTTAACTGTGATTTCAATATCTTCTTCCCTCTCATATTAGAGGTATTGGCTGCTACATTTGAATAAACCATTTTTACACTCATCCAAATTTTGAGAGAGAAAAGTGGAATTGAGAGAAGGAAGTATTAAAAATTTTTTATAAAAATTAAATTTTTTTTTTAATTTTTGTTTTTCTCTTGAGGGGAGCCAAGTACTTTCTTATACTTGGCTCTCCCAAGAACCCTTGAGAACTCCGATCAAACAAAAGCAGAACTGGCCCCATATGGGCCAGCTGCCAAAAAAAAGTCGGAGCTGGATCCAAAGGTGATACTGTTGCAGGGAGGGCCCTCAGAATGGGGACTAATGTTCACATAAATGCATTGCCTTCAAGTTAGGATAGCAGTTTCAGCTGTTTGTTGTGAACAGTTCACTTTGGCGAGTCATGTGACCTCTGGAAGCCTCAGTTTCCTCTCCACAAATGAAGGCACTAGATTGTGCTCTTAAGATCCTTTTTAGCTGAGAAACTTCTGATTTTAAATATTTGTTCTCTGTTAATTGCTGTTGTATAGATTTTCAAACATTTGCTTTTGAGGTAAAAATTTATTATTTCAGGGCCATCATTATTTAGTTGAACCATTTATGTACAAGTTCACTATTCTGAAACTTCTGGAACTACTGCATTACCTTATAATTAAACATCAGTATTTTTTTTTTTTTTTTTTTACGGTGAAATGTATGGATATTCACACTCAGTGAGGAAAATACAGACTATAAATAGCCTCAAGTCAGTTTAGGTCAAGTTTTGCCACCAAATAAGTTCAGGTCAGGTAAAGTTTTGCTGCCAAGTGAACAGAAAGATCTGCAGTGTTCAGAGCTTTTTGGATTTCAGGATAGCTAATCCAGAATTGTAGATCACTGGTGTGTGTGTACATGAGTATCTCTGTGTGGGGGTGGGACGGGTGGGTATGGTGTATCTGTGTAACATGTATCACTTCCTTATTGCACTAAGTATGGAAACGAATAAATATCCCCAAATTAACTAACATATGGAAATCAGATAGGTTCAGATAGAATCTACTCATACTGGATACTAATTTTCCCCTGGTCTCTCGGCTCCCTTTTGCTTGCCTGCTTTCTACTGACATTTTGGATTAGTGAGATATTACTGTTCATTGAAAAAGAGGATTGAAAACTGGGTCAAGCTCAAGTTATGTTCAGCTTCAGTGACCACTTTCTCATATTGGCCCAATTTCAAGAAAGAAATTAGTTATCATGTTTGTATTTGATTAGTTCACTCATTAAACAGATCTATTTAGAGTGTGTTCTTGGCCAAAGGCAACAAAGTTGAAGTAGAAAGAGACCTGGTCTAGAGTTAGGGGACAGTATCTGGCCTAATCTTAGCTCCAGCACAAACTGTGATCCTCAGTGGCTCCCAAACTGAGTTCCTCTCAGCTGTCTTATGGGTTGGAAGCTGCTTCTCTTACCTATTTTGTGTAGGTTTCTTTTTTGGGGAAAAGGTTTTATTGGTTAAAAAAAAAGTTTTAAAACATCTAGACTAGGTCTCTAAGACCCTCATTTTAGCTTTAGTGTTCTGTGACTATACATGAGAAGCGTGAACTACAATATAATGGAGTTCGTGCTGCAGGGAAAATGCCAGTGGCGACATAGAGCCTTTTTTAAAGAGTCTCTTTTTTGTGGGGGGTTTTGGGAGGGATGCACAGCCTAGCTAACTATCAAAACAAGGACCTCTTATTCTGTGCTGTATTCTTAGCATCTAGAAAGTGTTTGGTATCCAATAAGTGCGAAATAAATACTTGATGGGTGAATGAATGAAAAAATGGATTGGGGGTGATCTTAACCAACATCCTTTCAAACTCGTTTTTAGTAAAGGTAAGTTTTCTAGTCTGGTGCACAGTGTCTATAGTTTTCTTTTATTTTTCAAACATAATTGCTCTGATTATGACTTGCACATTTCTGTGCTCTGGCTGGCAGGTTAGCTCCGTTGGTTAGAACATGGTGCTGAGATAACACCAAGGTCCCAAGTTCAGTCTCTGTGCCAGCCAGTTGCCAATAAAATAAAATAAAATAGTGCTGGTATTAGTTAACAGCTCTAGGTCGCAAATGTCAGAATCCCAACTCAGACCAGGCTAAAGAAAAATGGTAGTTTTTTATTAACTGATATAATTGAAAAATATAGGGTGAAACTTCTGACAGGGTTGGCTTGAGGTGAGGAAATAATGTTGTGAGGAATCTTTTTTTGTCCCTGTTCTCCAGCTCTGCTTTCCCCTCTTTTGGTTTTCTTCTGAGGCCAGCTCTCCCCCTGTGGGAGCAAAGATTGCTGCAGGGAACTCCAGCTTCTATTCTATCAGTTTAGTAACAGCAGCAAAAAGATAGCCTCTCTTTCTCCTTACTGTCAGCTAGATTCAGGGCTGCCTGCATAGCCAGGGGAATGAGTGCCCTTGTTATACCCTTGTTAACCACCTGGACCATCTCCAGGGCTAGGGTGGTGGGTGGGGCTGTCAGTCTCCACTGAGCCACATGAACTGAGAGGGGGTTCCCCAGAGGACAATCACGAGGTTGTTATCAAAAGAAGGGCCAGCGCAACAGATGTCACTGGCTTAAGTCAAATTCTATTTCCTTTCCTTGGCCTTAACGTTGACATAATGTCTATGATAGCTGTTAGCCCTTTACCTTGTTCCAGAAGGTGTAACAGTGGGTTGTTTCCATTTTTAATATATTGTTAATCTGTCTGTGAAACTTGTATTCTTGGGTGGGTATATTAATATGGGCCTTTGTTAAACACAGCTCAGGTGTGCCCTCATAAATCTTTCAGTAATGATTCAATTATATCTTTAATTTAATATGGTGATTTGATAGTTGTGTTTGGTCTGACTTACTCTTAAGGTCTAAATAGTGCTCATTTTGTTAATGAATTTTAGCATGTTGTGAGAGAAAAACTTAATGTGACCTTTTTGCAGCATCTGGCACTCCATGCATTTGGAAATTCTCACTTTCTTCAGGAAGACCCCCCTCTCCATTCTCCTTCCCCACTCACTGTTTCTTCTCAGTCTGAAATGCTGGGATTGCTCTGCAGGAGCCTTGGACTAGGCTGAGGGAAGGGCACAGAAAGAGAAGTGGATAGATCAAGTGGTTTAAGAGGCAGAATCATCTGGTCCTTATTTTCCATTATGTGTCAGACACTCCACTAACATCTTGGGATATAAAAGTAAGCAAGATAGACAAGTTCATTTGCTCTCCCAGACCCTAACTGTAGGTTCTCAGTGAATATTTGTTGAATGAATACTTATGACCATTAAAATTTATTTTTGTTCACTAATCGTGATTGGGTCTAGCGAGAAAAGGTAGTTTAAATGAGATGCCTAATGCATGTAAGGCACCTTTGCAAGGTGTTCAGTAAATGCTGTTTAAGTGCCAAATGTCCTGTCCCAGGACTGTTCTCTGCCTGGCCACAATGCTCATGAAGACAGGAACAGGAGACACACCCTCTAGGCTGATGCCTCTTAATCCTTCCTTAGAGACAGAACAGAAAATCTCAATGATTTACTTCAGCCTACTTTATTATGGTTGATATGAAAGCAGAGGGAGCAAGCACTTTATTAATTTAATATAGCTTGCACTGTATAATAATGTATGTAGGCTTCCTCTCTACTTTCTTTTAAAATGTAACAAACAAGTGTAACTATAATAGGTTATATATATATTCATGATATATCTTTTAAAATTTCTACTGTTCTTTAGATTGATTGTTTCCATCTTGTGATCCAGATACAGCATCTTTAGCAGGTGATTAGTCAGCCTATGTGTGATTCATATGTGCACTAAATTAAGCAGGAAAAAATGATCTTTCAGAATGTTATTGACTAGGGCCGGCCCGTGGCTCACTCGGGAGAGTGCGGTGCTGATAACACCAAGGCCCCGGGTTCGGATCCCATATAGGGATAGCCGGTTAGCTCACTGGGCGAGCGTAGTGCTGACAACACCAAGTCAAGAGTTAAGATCCCCTTACCGGTCATCTTTTAAAAAATAAATAAATAAATAAATAAATAAAAATAAAAATCAGTTAAACTTAGAATGAAAATAACATAAAAGAGTATATAAGCTCTGTAAGTATATATTTCTACTTCTACTTCACCAGCCTGGGATACTAACAAGGTCACATCTCACTATCAAGAAATTCTTTCATTCTTTGGAGTCCCTTCATCCATGGGTTTATCCGGTCCAGGATATCAGTTTTTCATATACCGGCTCGCCAGAGAGAAAACTGAGAAGTCTAACCAGTCTAAATGCGTCCTGCAATCAGACTAAAAACCATATTGCCCTCTTTAAAATTATTTCCTAAAATTGCTTTTTCTTTTAGGATTCCAGTTTATCCTTTCCCCTTTATATACCTTTTTTTTTTGATTACCTCATTCCCTTAAATTCATTTCTATTTCTCATTAATTCTAAATTGGATAAATCTTCTTTACCAAATTTTCAGAAGCTGTTCATGCGACAGTTCTTATGGAGGTGTTTACTCTGGGCTGGGTTCTCTGTTGCTTGCTATCACTCAAAAACGGTCAAGTTTCTTTCTGCTCTAGAGTCACTCATAGTCCACACAAGGAAATTGACAAGCAAACAGACAAACTTAAAATACATTGTGATAAATGAATTGAAGAGAGAAGCGTGGATGCCACGCAAGCTTTCTCAGATGGGGTGACATCTGAGTCTTGAAGGAGATGGCTGAGAGAAGAAAGGGGAGGCCTTTTTTTTTTCCCTTCTCCTTTTAAAGGGAAGAATGTCATAGGTGTGAAGGTATGGATGTGTGAGACATTATCACCGTCTAGGAACAAAAGTAGTTTTGAAGGACTGAAGCGTTTTGGGGGTGATAGGGGATTGAAGCTGGTGAGGCAGGCAGGGACAAAGTTAGGGTTTGCCTATTGGTTGGTGCTGAGTAATTTGGATTCATCCTGAAGAAAATGGAGATCATCAAAGGATTTTAAGCAAAGGGTGTGATGAAGTCAAATCTGTGCACAGACCGTTGCTCTAGAGGCTATGTGGGCAAGGAGCTGCTGGTGGAAGAAAACTGGCAACAAGAGCCTGTAGGTTGTAGCAGGAATCCAGGTGAAAATACCCCATTGAGTGCAGTGCTTCAGAATCAGCAAGATTTGAATGTTGATTTTTATAACTGTACAAAGGCCTGCAGCTTTATTGTTTGACTTAGGGCAAGTCTCTTTATTTTAAAATTGTCCTTCATAGTATATAAAATAGAATAACTTACATCAAAGTACTTCAGAATCAGAGAGTCTAGCATTTAAAAGTAAGCTATTACCCTAAGCCAACAGTTCTCAAAGTGTAGTCAAGGGACTCCTGGGTCCCCAAGACCCTTTTCAGCGGTCCTCAGGGTCAAAACTATTTTTATTTATTTATTTATTTTTAAAAGATGACCTACCGGTAAGGGGATCTTAACCCTTGACTTGGTGTTCTCAGCACCACGCTCTCCCAAGTGAGTGAACCGTCCATCCCTATATAGGGATCCAAACACTTGGCCTTGGTGTTATCAGCACCACACTCTCCAAAACTATTTTCATAATAATAAGACATTCTTTGCCTTTTTACTCATTCCTTCATGAGACTATCATATAGTAGAGTTTTTCTGAGGCCTATAGTATATGTGACATTGCAACAGACTGACTGCAGAACAGGCATACTGCATTGTCTTCTATTAAGCCAGGCGTTAAAGAGATTTGCAAAAGTTAAAAACAATGCCACTCTTGTCACTAATTTCCTTTTGTTTTGGAAAATACAGTGTCTTTTTTTTTTTTTTTAATGAGAAATATGTTGACTTATAATGGGTTTATAAATTTTTAAATATTTAAAAATTTCCTCAGTTTTAATACAGTAAATATTGATAGATATAATCCACACACATTTAAAAAAAGAGCTCTTTGGAGTCTTCCATCATTTTTAAGTGTGTAAAGGGATTTTGAGGCCAAAATGTTTGAGAACTGCTATTCCAAGCATTTAACAAGAAATACATGGTATCTCTATCATGTTGATACAAATATAAACCACTGTCATCTCTTACCACTGTTGCTCCATTATAATCCATTCTCCACATTGCGATCAAAGTACATTTTTAAAAATGTGAATCAGATTGCGTTGTGCCCATTGCACATAGTGTAAAATCCAGACTCCTTTCAATGGCCTGTATATAAGGCCCTAAGTATGTTGGCCCTGCCCACTTCTCTGAGCAGTGTATATCATGTAACCTTGTGTATCATGTTAACTGTTTCTACAAAAATGTTCTGTAACAAACTATCCCAAAATTTGCTGACTTCAAACAGGAGCAGCAAACTATGCCTGTTTTTGTATGGCTTGCAATCTGAGAATGGTTTTTACATTTTTAAATGGTTTTAAAAATTTTTTAAAAGAATAATATGTCATAACATGAAAATGATATGAAATTCATATACCAGTATCCACAAGTTTTGTTGAAACCTAGCCATGTCCATGCGTTTACATGTTATTCATAGCTGCTTTCACATCATGGTGGCCGAATTGAATATTTGGGACAGAATCCATATGGCTAGCAAAGTCGAGTTTACTGTTTGGCCCTTTCCAGAAAAAGGTTGCCATCTGCTGACTTAAAATGGCAATTGTTTCTTCTCTGGGATGTGCAGGTCAGGTCAGATAGAAGTTGATTGATCTGGATTGGCCTTGGTTAGCTCTGCTCCATGTGTCTTTCGTCTTCCTGGGACCAGTTCTTCTCAAGGCAATGGTAGGCACCCAAAGATTGGGCAGATACTTGAAAACCCTTCTGAGATTTAGGCCCAGAACTGGTGTAGTCACCTTCTTGTTCCTTGAACGTGTTAAGCTTGTTCCTGCCTTAGGAGATTTGCATCAGCCTGGGGAGCACTGCCATTAGGTCGTCCTGTGACATGCTCTTTCTTGACATACTCAGATCAGTAACACCGTCTTGCTTGGGCCTTTCACTGCACCTGACCTGAGGAAAGAACAGCCTCTTTCCTCAGCTCATTCTTTATTGCATCCCTGGTTTTGTTGTTTTTTTTTTTTCTTTTCAAAACAGTACTTTTAGTATCAGTTTGAAATTGTATGTGGGTAAGTACGTATTATCTTATAATTCTATTTTTTCCGCTAACTTTTTGAAGCACTCTCATTTGTTTTCTTATTTAATGTCTTGTCTCTCCCCACTAAAATGTAAGCTCTGTGGGAGCAGAGGCCTTTCTGTCTTATTTATACACCACTGTATCTTCAGCGCCTAGAAGCCTGGCACCTAGAAGTAAGCTGAGTGCAGAAATATTTTTTCCTGCTGTCTAAATATAGAAAGGTCACCTGTGGTGAACAGTTTCTAAATCTGACCCTAAAAGAAAGTATGTGGGTTTAGTTGATATATATATTTTAATAGACTTTATATTTTAGAGCAGTTTTAGGTTTACACAACATTATTTGGAAAGTACAGAGTATTCCTATAAAACCCCTTCCCCCAGTATAATTTCTCCCATTTTTAACATCTTGCATCATTGTGGTGCATTTGTTACAATTGATGAACCAATAGTGATGCATTTTTATTAATTAATATACCTAGATCACATTAGGGTTCATTCTTTGTGTTGTACTGTTCTATGGGTTTTGACAAAAACATAATGCCATGTATGTACCATAGTAGTATTGTACAGAATAGTTTTATTGCCCTAAAAATGCCCTTGCCCTGTGCTGCACCTATTCCTCTCTCCCACTTCCCTCCTCCCCACTGGCAACCACTGATCTTTTTTTTTTTTTTTTTCCAAAAGATGACGAGTAAGGGGGTCTTAACCCTTGACTTGGTGTTGTCAGCACCACGCTCAGCCAGTGAGCTAACCGGCCATCCCTATATGGGATCCGAACCCGTGGCCTTGGTGTTATCAGCACCGCACTCTCCTAAGTGAGCCACGGGCTGGCCCAACCACTGATCTTTTTAGTATGCCTATAGTTGTGCCTTTTCCAGAATGTCATAGAGTTGGAAACATACAGTCTATAGTCTTTTCAGATTGGCTTCTTTCACTTAGCAATATTCATTTAAGTCTTCTCCATGTCTTTTTGTGGCTTGATAGCTCATTTCCTTTTATTGTTGATTAATAACCCGTTATGTGGATGTTCCACAGTTTGTTTATCCACTGACCTATTTGAGAACATCTTGGTTGCTTCTAGTTTTTGGCAACTATGAATAAAGCTTGCTGTGGTTTGAATGTGTCCCCCAAAATTCATGTGTTGGAAACCTAGTTCCTAATGCAACAGTATGGGGAGGTGGTGCCTAATGAGAGATGTTTAGGTCATGAATAAAAAGGGCTTGTGAGAGTGGGGTCTCTTTCTCCTGCTCTTCCGCCATGTGAAGACGTGGTATTCCTCCTTTCTGGAGGTCGTAGTGTTAAAGGTGCCATCTTGGAAGCAGAGAATCTAGGCCCTAACCTGTCATTGCCTTGATCTGGTACTTCCCAGCCTCCAGATCTGTGAGGAAATACATTTCTGATCCTCATAAATTAGCCAGTCTCAGATATTCTGTTTTAGCAGCACAAAATGGACTTAGACAAAGCTGTTATAAACATTTGTGTGCAGATTTTTATGTATACATTTGAGTTTTCAGCTAAATTGGGTAAATACCTAGGAGCATGATTGCTGGATTATGTGGTAAGCCTCTGTTTAGCTTTGCAAGTCACTGACACACTGTCTTTTCTAAAGTGGCTGTACCATTTGAATTCATACCAAAAACGAAGGAGAGTTCCATTGTTCCACATTTTAACCAGCTTGGTGTTGTCAGTGTTTTGGATTTTAGCCATTCCATTTGGTGTGTAGTGGTATGTCATTGTTGTTTTAATTTGTGATCCCCTAATGACACATGATGTTGAGCATTATTTCATGTGCTGCTTTGCCTTCTGTTTGTCGTCTTTGGTGAGGTGACTTTGGATCTTTTGCCCATTCTTTAATTGGATTGTTTTCTTATTGTTGAATTTTAAGTTCTTTGTATATTTGGACACCAGTGCCTTATTAGATATATATTTTGCAAATATTTTCTCCTAGTCTATAGCTTATCTTTTCATTCTTTTAACAGTGTCTCCCACAGCAAAAGTTTTTAATTTTAATAAAGCCCAATTTTAATTTTTCTTTCGTGGAGGATGCTTTTGGTGTTATAGCTAAAAAGTCACCAGCAGGGGCTGGCCAGTTAGCTCAGTTGGTTAGAGCATGGTGTTACAACACCAAGGTCAAGGGTTTGAATCCCCATACTTGCCAGCTGCCAAAGGAAAACAAACAAAATAAGATAAAATAAAAAGTCATCACCAAATCCAGGGTCACCTACATTTTCTCCAGTGTTCTAGAAGTTTTATGATTTTGCATTTGACATTTAGGTCTTTGACCCACTTCGAGTGACTTTTTATGAAAGATATAAAGTCTATGTCTAGGTTTATTTATTTATTATAAATGTGGATGTCCAGTTGTTCCACCAGAATTTATTGAAAAGACGATTGTTTCTCCATTGACTTCATAAAAGATAAGACTGTAATCCTGTGGGTCTATTTCTGGGCTCTCTATTCTGTTCCATTGATCTTTTTGTCTATTTTTCACTAATTCTATACTGTCTTGGTCGCTGTAGCTTTATAGTAAGTCTTGAAGATGGGTAGTGTCAGTCTTCTGACTTTGTTCTTCTTCAGTCTTTTGTTAGCTATTCTGGATCTTTAGCCTTTCCATATAACTTTAGAGTCACTTTGTCCATATCCACAAAATAACTTGCTGGAAGGAATTTTAATTGGGGTTGCCTTGAATCTACAGATCAAGTTGGGTAGAAATGACATCTTAATAATATTGAATCTTTCTATTCATGAACATGAGTTTTACTTAGATCTTTGATTTCTTTCATCAGTGTTTTGTAGTTTTCCTCAAATAGATTTTGTACATATTTTGTTAGATTTATAACTATGTATTTCTGTTCTTTTTTTGAGGGGTAGGGGGGTGCTAACCTAAATGGTGTTATTTTTAATTTCAAACTCCAATTGTTTATTACTGATATGTAGGAAAGCAATTGATTTGTATGTTAACTTTTTATCCTGCAAACTTACTATAATTGCTTATTAGTTCAGGAGATTCTTTGTTGATTCTTGGATTTTCTATATGTACAATCATGTCATCTGTGAACAAAGTCAGTTTTATTTCTTTCTTCCCAATCTGTTTACCTTTTATTTCCTTTTCTTAGTGCTTTAGCTAGGACTTCCAGTACGATGTTGAATAGGAGAGGCAAGCGGGAGAAGATTCCATCTTTGTCTTGTTCCTGGGCTTAAGGGGAAAGTATGTTGGTTTTCACCATAAATATGATGTTAGCTATAAGTTTTTTGTGAATATTCTTTTTTCAAGTTGAGGAAGTTCCTCTGTATTCCTGGTTTGCTGAGAGTCTTTATCATAAATAGATATTGGATTGTCAAATGCTTTTTCTGCATCTGTTGGTATGATCATATGATTTTTCTTCTTTAGCCTATTGATGTGAAGAATTATGTTGATTTTTGAATATTGAACCAGCCTTTCATGCCTGGGATAATTCTCAGTTGGTCGTGGTGTATAATTCTTTTTATACATTGTTGGATTTGATTTGATTTGAGGACTTTTATATTGTGTTCATGAGAGATATTGGTCTGTAATTTTCCTTTTTTGTAATGTCTTTGTCTCATTTTGGTATTGGGTAATGCTGGTCTCATAGAATGAGTTAGAAAGTATTTTTTCTGTTTCTATTTTCTGGAGAAGATTGTAGAGAATTGGTATTATTTTTTCCCTTGAGTTTGGTAGAATTCACCCGTCTGGGCCTGGTGCTTTCTGTTTTGGAAGGTTTTGATACTAATTCTTTAATAGATATAGGCCCATTAAGATTTCTCCTTGTCAGGGCTGGCCCGTGGCTCACTCGGGAGAGTGTGGTGCTGGTAACACCAAGGCTACGGGTTCGGATCCTATATAGGGATGGCCGGTTTGCTCACTGGCTGAGCGTGGTGCTGACAACACCAAGCCAAGGGTTACAATCCCCTTACGGGTTAAAAAAAAAAAAAAAAGATTTCTTCTTGTTTGAGTTTTGGTGGATTTTATCTTTTGGGGAATTTCATCTGTTTTCAAATCTGTGGGTATAAAGTTGTTCATAATGTACCTTTATTCTTTTTGGGGGAGGAGGTGTATTGTGATTTATTTTTCTTTTAGATTACTGTGGTAAAACATATACTGTATAACATAAAATTTGCCATTTTAGCCATTTTTAAGTATATAACTCAGTGGTATTACTTATATTTACAGTGTTTTGTAACCATCACCACTTTATTTCCAAAACTTTTCATCACCCCAAACAGAAAATCTGTAACCATTAAGAAATAACTCCCGGGCCGAGCCCGTGGCGCACTCGGGAGAGTGCAGCGCTGAGAAAAAGCGCAGCCTCGCTCCCGCCGCGGGTTCGGATCCCGTATAGGGATGACTGGTGAGCTCACAGTGCTCACTGGCTGAGCACGGTGCCGGTCTCAAAAAAAAAAGGACAAAAAAAAAAAAAGAAAGAACTCCCCATTCATCTTCCCTCCCCTCGTCTCTGCATGACTTTAATCTACTTGCTGTCTCTGTGGATTTGTCTAGTCTGGACATTTCATGTAATGGAATCATACAGTATTTGTCTTTTTTGTTGTGGTGGTGGTTCTGACAGTTTCTGCCTCCTTTTTGATGTTTCTGTGAGGAACAGAAGATGGAGCTGCCTACTCTACTGTTATCCTGATCTCATGCTCCAGACTGATAATTTTGATTGTTGCTTATTTCACATAATATTTTTACCAAACACTTAATCCTTTGACTAGTCTGTAATGATCCACAAAGGAAGAAACTTTGTTTGGGGCATTGCTGGGTCCTCAGAGTCTAGAATGGTGCCACGTGATATTTATTGACTAAGTTACTAAGTTTTCAATGATTGTTTGAAAACACGGTTCTTAATAGCTTCATAGTATTTGCCATAATTTATTTACCCAATTCCCTTTTTAATTTTTAAATCATTTCCAGTTGTTTTTTTGTTTGTTTGTTTGTTTTACCACCGTACTAACAAGGATCAGTTTCAGTTTTTATAAGTATTAATGGTGATTGATTATCATACTTATACAGGGAGTCCTTGGGTGGATCTGTGATGATTTTCTTTTGTGGTTCTAGTAGTGGAATTAACCAGAGCAAAAGGCATGAACATCTCTTTGGTCCTTTGATACATATTGCTAATTGCCCCTCAGAAAGGGCAGTTTTTAAAAATGGCCTTGCAGCTATTCAAAGTATGTGATATTTGTTAGTAGAGGTAAGTGTAGTAAGTACCACAAGTGAATGTTTTGCAAAACTCCATTTCATTTCACTAAACTTTTCTATGGCAATTAAATTTTGCCAAGATAGAATTAAAAAGAACCTTAATTTGACTAGTTTTGGTTTCAGGTTTATTAATTACAATAGAAACATTTACCAGGTCAAGCCACCCCTTTGTTCATTTTTTTTTCCCCACATAATATATTGTGATTATTTGTTTCATATTTGTCTTCTCAGTAGTCTGTGTGTCCCTTGCAGGGCTCAATAAGTTTAATGTTATTTCATAATTTTGATGACTTATATTTCCTAGTGTACTCTGTAGTCTAACTATTTGGCTATATATCAGGTCACTAAATTTTACATAACAACTCCTTACGGGATTAGATAGTACTATTTAAATTTTACAGTTGAAACTTAGAGAGTGTTAAGTAACTTGTCTAAACCACAAAACTGGGAATTAGGTCCAGGCGTTCTGACTCACCACCCAGTGTACTTTTGTGACACTTAATCTTTAAGGTTTGAATAGCTGCAGCACTGTCCAGTAGAACTCGCGCAATGATTGAAATGTTCTATAATTCTGCACTGACCACATGGTGGTATGGTAGCCACCAATTACATGTGGCTATTGAGCACTTAAAATGTGGCTAATGTGACTAAGGTACTGAATTTCCACTTTTATCTTATTTAGTTTAAACTGAAATACTTGTGGCTAGTGGATACTATTTTGGACACTGCAGGTCTAAACTCATAGGTAGAATAACGTATTTGCTGGGATGTTACAGCAAGGACTCAAACACTGGCTGCAGAGTAGGGCCAGTGTGTCTTTGGTAGTTCTTTTTTATTTCCTTTTCCTTTTAGCCAAGTGTGGTTGGTGGAGGTTTTTATTATTATTATTATTTTCTTTTAGTTATAACATTTTTAGAGTGCTCTGTCAAGGGTTTAATGTTCTTAATTCTGCCTTTTAATACAATCAGCTTTATTATTTTGCCTCCTCCCCCCTTCCCCAAGTGGCAAACAAATCCTTCCTTTTTCTCCACTCCTTTATTTCCTTAAAAATCTTAGTTCTGTCTCATAGGAAAAGTCTGTCATGATTAGCCCTATCCTTGATTATCCCTTTTCTCTGCCTGTGTTTAACCTGTTTTAATCTGTACTCATTTAAAAAGTTAAATGATAAGTATCCATACGTTGTTTTGTGCAAATAAATTAGTCCTTAGCAGGGATTTCAGCTCCTTGAGGATAGAGCCTTGATTTCCATTTTGTGTTCCTTAAAAATTCTGTTCAGCAAATGTATATTGTTCGTCTCATGTCATAAAGGATTCAGAGAAGGTAGACACAGTCTAGAAAAGTCTTTGAGTTTAATTAGTGTTTGAGTAAATAGTGGTCATTCATCTTGAGTTTGAATTCATTTCCCTTAACTTATGTGAAGAGGGGAAATCATCCCAGTTTTTATATTCATTGAACTCCCAACATGAAATGGGCTTAATTTTTTAAGTTGTGCTTTTTTTTCACTAAACCACTTTGCATTTGGAAAACCAGCATCTTTAGTCAATTGTGATGAGAAAATGCTGCTGGAGGTGAGCAGATTTGACTTCCTGATTGGTATCAAAGGAGGAGGAGAGTTAGCAGAAAAGATAAAGCTTAGAATATCTTTCAAGTATCTTGGTCTTTCTTTTAATGCAAAACAAATTTTGTTTTCAGAAACTATGAAGAACCTGTTGTAATCTAGGAGAACTATCAATTTCTGATGTGGTCATCAATGAATGAAAATCTTTAACAGTATTACTTGGAGTTCTTCCTGCTTGAAGTTGGAGAGCCCTGACTTAAGTTTTATAGAGCAGCATGCCACATTTCTGCTATACTTAAAAAATCGAGGAGACATGCTTTTATTGGAGAGTTTTGTATGCTTGTGTATCTGGGCCTGCTGTTATCTCTTTATAATTCTAGCCTTTAGCCTTTACTTTGACTATCTGAGAATGGATCTGTAGTGGAACTATGGAGTAATGAGCTGTTCCAAGATATTTGCCTTGTAAAACTGATAGCTTTATTTATTTGTTTTGAGAATATTTATTGATTTTGCATCAAGTACTGTTCAAGGTTCTGGGAATAAAAATCCCAGAAGAGAGATCAAGTTTCTGGCATAAACTTGTTTTTGAGTTGTTCGTAGAGGCCTAGGCAGATATGTAAACAGGTTAAATTATATTTCATCATTGTAGATGCCATCTTTAAGAGACATGTGAACAGTTTCCATGTAAGTATTGTTGTATATTACTAATATCCTCATTCTATAAAAGAAGAAATTGAGAATAGAGAAGTGCCCTTGATTTGTATTACTGATAAGTGTCAGATTTAAACTCATGTCTTCTGAATATAGATCTATGATCTGTGCGCTATATTCCAGCTCTCTTCTTAATAACTACCTCCTTTCCTTGACTGGGAAGTTCCCAAAAGATTATGGGGCTTGTGTCTCATTCACTATTATTCTACTTTGGCATGCATCTGATCCTGCTCTGGGATCATACAAGTCTTCAACAAAAGTGTGTATTAGTTTTATCATTTTAAAAAGTTTATCATCTGAAAATTTTAGCAATTGAGTGTACAAATCAGTTAAAGGACTATTAGACATTCTAAAAATACTGAGGAAAAACATAAATTTGTTACGTGACTTGTGGTCATTTATAAACATTTCAGGGAAACAGTTCTGGGTTATTGAATTAAGTTAGATAAACATACCAGTTTCAGAATTGGTTGAATGACCACATTCATCAATGTGTATTTGACAAAGCTAACTCTGTGCAAATAAGTGTCAGAGGAGGCAGCCTGAAGAAGCAGAGGGAGCCTGGGCAAAACTAAACAGGAGCATGGCCTCTGGAGTCAGGTTGGCTCAGATCTCAGCACCCCCTTGCAGTACTACACGTGCTGGAGATTCTCTGTGGAAAATGAGCCATGGCAGCATCTGCCTCTTGGTTGGTACCTCATTATGGAATTCAGTGGGGTGGAGAGCCTGGCATGATGGCGCTTGGTGAATGTGTACATATGCCTTTCACTGTGATCAACAAATTAAGACTGACTTTGGTTGACATTTTGTGAAAACTGACCAACAATTGATCTTGAGTACCTTGAATGCCATGAAAATGGAGTCTTGGAAGTGATAAACATTTTTAACTGGTAGAATAAACTACCTTCAGATGATATTTACCATTCTTTATTAATAATACATTGTTTATGTGGTACTTCAGAGCTCATGTAGTATTTTCATAAATCATGTCTTAGTTCATTGTGTCTCAAATTTTGCCAACAAACTACTCTTAGTAGCAGAGAAAAGTAAATACTCTGCTGAGAATAGTGTAGAGAGGAGGTATTTGGAGGAATAGCTCAAAATGGCCAAGTAGGAAAGTTTTTGAAGGCCAACATTGTATCTGTAAAAATCACATCAATTTTCCATTTTTCTCCATAGGAATTTTGTATTTGCATTACTACCACTATAATGTTTTAAATGTCTTGCCATTATGATACTAATGGCTCAGGAAGATATGCTTTGTTTGTAGTATGCCTTTCATGCTCCTCATATCCTTTATTCGCCCACTTCGTGTGAGAATCACTGTCCTATAGCAACACAATAAATTAATGGAGTAGATATTATATCCAGTTTGTAGTTGAGGAAATTGAGGCCTGAACATTTTGACCTGCCCAAGGCTACACAGCGACTGAGTATGAGAAGTGGAAGGTTCTCCCAGGAGGTGTTCTAAATTCCCCAATCCAGCCTTCTCTTATGTTACTCCACCATAACCAGGTAATATTTATTAAGAAAATGGTATATAATGAACTGTGCTGAGTATGAGTTGGATGAAAGAATTGTAGGCTGTTCTCTACTCTCAAACAAGCTTATAACTTGGTTGGTCTGATAAAATGCTAACATGGGGGGAAAAGGTGAATAATACTTAAAAAAAAAAAGCCAAACAATACATGGCAAGAAATGTTACAAGACAGCAGATGATTAATTTCCAAGGAGGTGAGAGAGATAAAAGTTACTCAGAGTCCTGTGAAGGGACTATTTGGATTAGGCTGAAGAATATGGAAAGATTTTGTAGCGGAAGAGTGACTTGATTTTACAGTAGTAGTGTTTCTCCAGCCTTTTCCTGTGGTCTTCCATTTATTGCTAATATGTGTTTAGTATCCCTTAGCCGAAATGCTGTGGACCAGAAGTGTTTTGGATTTTTGATTTTTTTCAGATTTTTGGAATGTTTGCAGAATACATTCAATTGATCATCCTTCATCCAAAGATACGAAATTTGAAATGCTCCAGTGAGCATTTCCTTTGAGTGTCACGTTTGTGCTCAATAAATTGTGGATTGTAGAACATTTCAGATTTTGAATTTTCAGATTAGGGATACTCAGCCTGTAATGGATGAAAACAATATTTCATGGCAAGTGTGAGTCTTCTCTGGCTTTTTGTTGTTGTTGTTTATAAGGTATTTGTACATTTTTATGGTTTATCCTATAATAAATAATTTGATAATTACCCATTCAAATTTCTACTCTTTTCTATCCTTGGTAGTGTTAAGACATGATCCAACATTAACCCTGAATGAATTTGATTTTACAAGGTTCCTTTTTGATTCCTCTTGTAACACATTACTCATTCATTTAAAAGTGAACTTGGCAAGATTTCCACACTAGGGTGTAGTTGACAGTTGGGATTAAGCAGAAAATGGAAATGGTTATGTGAAAGAGAATCAAGTTAAATGTTGATGGGATTAGGATCAGTAAAGAAAAGACCTGGAGGAGGCTGAAGACAGGGAAAGACACTGTGTCCTTAAGGAGTTGACATGTAAGTAGCCACAGGGAGGAAACCGGAACAGCCGTCAGCCACACAGCTCTGCACTGCCTTTAGTCATATCCGTTCAGGACTGGAAGGGATTTCAAAGACAATTTGGTCAGACCCCCTTCATTTTGCAGCCCATAGAGACTAAAAAACTCTAGTTATTTAGAGGTCCCACATAAAAGCGACAGAGCTGAAATGAAAACTCACGTCCCCTGGACTTGATCACACTTGTCTCAGTCCTGGACAGATCATCTAGGCAACACACCAACAGAGGAACAGTTAATCTATCAGATGGAGAGAACAAATCTATGATTATTAGATGGGGGAGAGAGAAGGGGGGGATGGAGAGGGAGGGGGGAGGAGGCAGAGGGAGGGGAAGAGATTGGGTAAGAGGCATAAAGAACAAGTATGATTTGCCGCAATGAATATGCTAGTAAAGAAGAGAAAACTCAGGTCCCCTGAGTCAACCCCACACTCCTACCACCTACCCTGACATCTAAGTGTGCAGAACTCTGGACTGTTTTGAATATTCCTAAATGTGTTGGAAAAGGACTCTTTGCCATTGTTGTTTTTCTTTCTAATACACCAGAGATGTTTGGAGATGGATTGCGAGGTTAATTTATCTCATGAAGGAAGGTCCATTGTGGGAACATACAGCACGTCAGCACTTCTCGGCTGTTGGTGAGGTGTGCCCTCTGTGATACTTTCTCCCCATCTTCCGGGTAACCCACCCTCCAAGAACAATTTTTTTGAGCTTTTGTTTTTGTGGTTTTTTTTACAAAAATACTAGATGTACTGATCGTCCTTTCTAAAATTACACAGAGATGTTGATGGAGAATCACTTCTGCTTGTGTTCAGTAAGTTGATATAAATTGATACAAGTGTATTTTTGAAAATAGGCACGCATTATATATTTAGCAAAGTAGGTGGCATTTTATAGCTGTGTGCCTGCCATTGGGTTTGGTGCTATATGTGATACCAAAGGTGGAGCTCATTCCCCCTCCTATAGGAATTTGCAGTCCTTTCAGAGAGGCCAGTTGTATGCACATGTGACCTCAAATTTACCATGACTATAATGGGACCCTTGAACCCCACCAGCTCTCCTCCCCGCTGTACCTGTTTTCCCATGTCATTAAATGGCCCACTGTTCATTCGGTCACTCATACTAGAAACCACCACTAACCTAGCAACCACCATTAATTCTCTTCCTTTCCTTCACTCCTCCGTCTAGCCTGGTAGCATATCACTCTAACACACCCTCAGTTCTCCAGCTGAACTGATGATATACTCCGCTTTTCCTTTAAGACTCTGCTAGCGTTGCTTCTTCAGGGAGGTCTTTCTCGGTGCTCTTTCTTCAGTACAGCTGTAGTGGCAGTAAACTTCTCTATTAAAAATTGACTATAGTGGATTAGGGAGATACTGGTCAAAGGGTACAAAGTTTCAGTTAGATGGGATGAATAAGTTCTGGAGCTCTGTTGTATGTCATGGTGACTATAGTTAATAGTAATATATTGTATTATTGTAATAGTAATATATGGTTTGTAAGGGAGAGGGACACTTCCTCTCTGGTAAAAGGAGTGAAGGAGAAAATGGGGCACATGCGTGGGTAGGTTTATAGCTTTAGGAAGCAGACCCGTGGGAGCTTCTATCTAAAGCTTTCCATTTTCTCCTGAAATATTTATCAACATCTTCAGCTGAGACCTCAGAGGTAATAAGGTCATCATCCCCCATGTCTTGTTAGTTCCTTCTTTTTCAGCTTGTGTTCTTGTATGCTGTGAGAAGAGTCTTTCTTAAACTTTATTTTTTTTTTCCTTTTTGTCTTTTTTCGTGTCCGGCAACGGATCGCAACCCTCAGTGTCGCACCCGTACCAGGCCGGGACTGGCAACGGGATCGCAACCCTCGGTGTCGCGCCCACACCTCGCCCAGCCAGTGAGCGGGAACCGGTCTGTATGTGGGATCCGAACCCTCGACAGGAGCGCCGCCGCGCTCCCAAGCGGCGCACTATAGCAGCGCGCCACCGGGCCGGCCCAGCATAGATGAACCTTGAAACAATGGAATACTATCCAGAAATAAAAAGAAATAAAGTACTGATACTTGCTACAGCATAAGTGAAAGAAGCCAGACACAAAGACCCCATATTATTATAACGACATTTATAAGAAATGTCCAGAATAGGCAAATCCATACAGACAGAAAGTAGAATGGTGGTTTTCTTAAACTTTATTTTTTTTTTCCTTTTTGTCTTTTTTCGTGTCCGGCAACGGATCGCAACCCTCAGTGTCGCACCCGTACCAGGCCGGGACTGGCAACGGGATCGCAACCCTCGGTGTCGCGCCCACACCTCGCCCAGCCAGTGAGCGGGAACCGGTCTGTATGTGGGATCCGAACCCTCGACAGGAGCGCCGCCGCGCTCCCAAGCGGCGCACTGTAGCAGTGTGCCACCGGGCCGGCCCTTAAACTTTAGATGGATTATGTGGCTGCCTTAAAATTCTTCAGTGCCTCTGCTTTCTAAGGCATGTCACAGTCAGGGCCCAGTGTCCTTTCCCAGCTTCATTTCTCTCCAGTTATCTGCGTGTGCTCTAGACAAGCCAACTACACAGATGCCTCAAACAACCTGCTGCTTCTCAACCTTTGAACATGCCCTTCCAGCTGGCCAAACCTTTCACTTTCTCCCTTCCTGGTGAACTCATTCTTCAAGACCTAATTTAAATATCACATCCTTTTATTTTTTATATATTTATTTTTTCTCCCTTAAATATCACATCCTTTTATACCTCTGTGATTCCCATACCCTGTCCCAAGCACAGTGAGACACTACGTCTCTCAGGCTGCCCAGTCCAGAAGCTGTAGATTATTCATGTGGATTATCATGGTGTCTGGTGTGTGGTAGGTGCTAACAATGAATGAATTTTGATTTCTTTACTTGTTCCTGTAGTGATTCTTAATGAAATTAAAATGAAATGAAAGTTATATGCTCTTAGTTTTTGATACAAAGAAAACATTGTTTCATTTTCTTTTGTTTTTCTAGGTGGTTCTGGAATGGAGCCGGGATCAATACCACGTTTTATTTGATTCCTATAGAGACAATATTGCCGGAAGGTCCTTTCAGAATCGGTAAGAAGAAACCTATTTTGTAGACTATCTGTTATTTGTACTTAAATGATAAGTCATGAAATCATCTGCACTTTAAGTATGATAATTGAAGGGGTCTTTTCAAGTTGTAGATATAGTTTAACTTACCCAAGAATATGCCCATCTGAAGAAACCTAGTAGCACCGTGTTATGCAGTTTGAATACTTTAAATTGCCTGATCTCATTTTATCTCACTCCAGTTCTGTGAGGTAAAGGGAATTTCATCCCCCTGGAGTATGAGGAGATCAGGTGGCTCCTTCAGGTGGCAGCCAGTTCTGAGCCATTGCCAGAATTCTGTTGACAGAGCTCTGTTAACCAAGGCCACTCCTGCAGTGACTGCCAGGGTTGGACCCAACCCCTCACCCCAGTGGTCACCACATCATGCTGCCTCTGTCTATGGGGAAGGAGCAGACAGCCTGGCCTCACAGCAGGAGGGCTTTCTCTCCATAAGGCCAGGCTTCTTCCCTCAGCCACCCTGGAATGCTGCCTTCACCCATTTTTGTCCTTAGGGATTCCTCCCTCCCCCCCCTTACAAGACCAGCCTCAGAATGGAAGCAGTTTTTCCAACATCCTTCCCTCCTTGCAGGTAAAAGGAATCACACATGTCTTTTTTGGTCTTTTTCTATAAAAGTGTCACTTATATTTTTAGATCGTAAAAATAATACATGTCTGTTTGAAAACAGTTCTAATAGTTTAGAAAAACAGAAAACAAAAATCTCTCTCTATTCCATTACCAATTTTCCCTCACACAGAGGAACCACCATTAGTAAATTTTCGTTTTGGATTTTTTGTGATCAACATTCTAACTTCAAAAAATGAACTTAGTCTCCTTTTTTATTTCTTCACTTTTATGCTGTATTGATAGACTCTCCTTTTTATTGTTATGGCACACAGTTAATCACTACAGGGTAAGGAGCTTCAGGTAACAAACAAACATGGGCTCACTAACAAAGGTAGTTCATCCCACGGAAGACCTCAGTCTGAATTTCAGAGGTCATAACTGGAAGCCTCTCTGTAATCTGACTGTCCATTTTTACCTGAGGATAGGTCTCATAAATCCTTCCCTCTACTCTCACGGAGCCAGGAAAACTGATTAAGCTGCAGGTAATTTACCTGGTGTCAATTCATGCACCTTCATAGTAGCTTGTGAGTTTTCTGAGAACCTTGACTTGGATTTCTCTGGAGCCCTTGTCCCCTGCTAAGAGGCACTTCTTGTCCCTCCATTCACATGTTATAAGTGCCTGCATGGCTTCTATAAAATGAGTAGTTTAAAAAATAACTGTGCAAATCATATGTATGGTATTAAGCACTATTATAGTCCTGAATATCACAATGAAGAACGACTGTGGGAGTTTTGGAGTTGACTTAAAAAGCTTTACTCTTTGCATTGGTCTTTAAAGCACCCTAAGTATGACCTCTGTTCTCACTAAATTTTTTCGTTGTTTTAGAAAATATAGTTATTTTCATTACAAAAGTTATTTATGTTAACATGTAAAGGGGTTTTTACTGTTGTTTTAAAATGAATAAGTATTTTAAATGTCTCAGTTTCGTTTTCAAATATGGCAAATGTGGATAATCATAAACTATCAACAAAAACTCTTTGGGGTCCTTAATAATTTTTTAGTGCTAAAAAATAAGAGAACCATCCCTTTATGTAGCACTTCTCAGACTTTAGCATGCAGTGGAGGGCTTGGGGAACTAATAGTTTCTTCTCACCCCACCCCCAGAGTTTCTGAGTCTGTAAGTCTCAGAGGGGCTCTGAGAATTTTCATTTCTAACAAGTTTCCTGGTGACGCTGCTGGTCTGGTGACCACACTCTGAGAACTATTGCATTAAAGGATTCTTAATGAAATATAATTTTCTTCTCCAATTTTTTTTTTAACAGCGGATTTCCCTAAGGAAAGTTCAAAATTGTTTGACCTTTTTTACTCAAACACTTACTGAGTACTTACTCTGTGCCTTACGCTGTGCTGTGTGATGATGGTGCACAGATGCATAAATCCTTGCCATGAAGGAACATCAAACTTTTAGAAAGAAAACTAGCCTATTAGAAAATCTAGATTTTGTGGTAGGAGAAGTGGTGGACTAACAGGTACAAAACTATGCTATCTACCCTATGTAAATCATTGTGCAGTATATGCATGTATGGAAATGATATACCTCATCCCACAAAAATGTCCAAGTGTTAAAATAAAAAATAACAGAAAGAAAATCCAGATTTTGAGATTAGCATTTTTAATCAAAATCTCTTGTTCTTTCTAAAGAATTTTTTAAAATCTTTGTGTGAAATATTTCTCCTAATTTTAAATTGCATTAAAATATAGTTTGATTTTTATGTAGGGATATTCAAAATTGCCTAATTTTGATGATGACAAATAAATGTATCATTTATAACATATCTCATGATGTAATATATTTTAAAATACCATAATGGTTATAGAAAGTTTTCATTCTTTTGCTGGTTTCTGTACAAATCGTTTTGATGTTTGCCCTGAATGGAAAAAAATCCCATTCTATTTGTCAGTAACAAGTGAATAAGTAAATTATCTACTGCTACTAATTGTGAGGCATGAAGTCAATCTGGGCCTCAATTTTGTCATCTGTAAAATGTGGATATTAGATTAAGTGTAACATCTCTTCTAATTCCTTGGTTCTAAGATACTATTTAAGTTCTGTATTTTCTTGCCTACTTTATAGAATTTAGAACCAATGAACTATTAAGTGACTTTAATATTCACTAGACTAAGCAGTGATTAAAATAAAATTGTAGGAGTGTTACCACTGCTTTGGGTCTGAGTCATAAGTGATAATCCTCAGCTCTGAGATGAAGCTTTCCTTCTCATCTGTGAACCAAGATAGTGGTCTAGAGGTTAGAAGAAAAGATTCAGACTCATCGCCACCATGGCTAAAGGTAGAAAAACAACTGACTCATTGACCTTGAGCAGATCACAAGATTTCCGTTGGGTTGTCAGTTTCACCAGAGAATTGAATTAATCATGTAATACATGCAGCCTTATTAGAAGACCTAATATATAAGTGAATTACCTACTTATGTTGTTTTCCTCAATTGAACATATAGATATTTCTTGATTCTATGAAAAAATCGTTAATAGCAGATAATTACTTTTATAAGAAAGCTTCAGAATTTACAGTTCTCCCCCCACCTTTTTTTTTGGCATCCGGCATATGGAACCCCTAACCTTGGTGTTACAACACCACACTCTAACCAACTGAGCTAAACAGCCAGATCCTCCCTTCCCCTTTTTATAAACTTTTCTTTTTAATGTGTCACTGAAGCAGTTTTTTAAAATTTATTTTTACTCTGAGCATAGACCACCTAGGAAGTTGGGAGTGAGTTGACCTTGGACAGTGTACGTATGGGCAGTGTGAGGCAGATAGATTTTTTTTATGGGAATGACTGATGTATGTGCTGAAAGAATAAACTAATAGTTATTTATCCAACCAGCATGTATTACACCCCACCCATGCACCAGGCACTATTATAGGCTCTAGGAGTACAGTGGTAAACAAGATGAATTCATTGACCTTATAGAACTGGCATTTTAGTGGGGGAAAAGAGCGAAGTATAACCTACATATAAATCAACGGTTCTCAAAGTGTATTTCCCAGACCAGCAGCATCAGTATTGCTTGGGAACTTGTTAGAAAAGCAAGTTCTGGAACCCTACTCTAGACCTACTGAATCAGAAACTCTGGGAATGGAGCTCAACAATCTGTTTTACAAGTCCTACAGGTGATCTTGATGCCCGCTATTGTTTGAGAACCATTGATATAAATGCAGGAAAAAGCTAGATGGGGAAGCTTTTGCATACTGTTATAGTAGGGAGACAGCCTGAAGATATAAGAAAGAGAGGAAATAATTAACAAAGCAAGGCATGGAATGCATGATAACATTTCTGCCCTAGAGATACTCCTTCTCGTGGAAGATGTGCATGCATGAAAAATAGTACAGTGCATTATGCTAAGGATTCCTTGGACTACAGAGTACTATGGAAGCTGCATATTAAGCAATGCTCTTCATGGGAGGGGAGAGAAGAGGGGAAAATGAAGGAGAAAAAGGTTAAAGGAAGCATGTTCTAGGTAGAGGGAAAAGCATGTTCAAAGGCACAAAATCCTGCAAGTTCTTATTATATTTGGGTAAGCGTATCCAACTGGAGTGTCCAGAACACAAGGTGCAGATTATGAAGGAGTTTAGACTTTATTCCGCAGGCAGCGGAGAACCTTGACAAGAGAGCTGGTAGATACTCAGCTATCAAATAAGCCAGAGGATAAGGCGAGTCCTCATTTTCTTTTATTTTTTTGATTTCTCATCTTCTGATAAAGCTCTGGGTCCCCTGTTCCTTCTTAGACCTGCATCTCCAATTACACTCTTTCATTTGTTCTCTTTGTCTCTGCCCAGGGAACACTGGCCTCTAGGTCCTTGAACAAGCCAGATAAGTGCCTGCCTCAGGGCATTTGTACATGGTTTTCCCTTTCTCTGGCCCATTTTTTCTCCAGTTACCCCCCTGGCTTGCTTCCTCACTTCCCTGCTACTTCTTAGTAAGGCCGTCTATGATCTCCCTATTTAAAGCTGAAACCCCACACACATACACACAGACACACTTTTTAATCCCCATTTCCTGCTTTATTTTCTTCATAACATTTAACATCTGACATTCTGTCTATTTATTTGGTTTATTTTCTGTCTTTACCTTTCTGGAATGTAAGCTCCATGAAAGCACAAATTTGGGTTTTTAATCCCCAGCACCTAGAACAATGCCTAGCACATACTAAGTGCTCAATAAGTATTTATTCAGTAAGTAGATAAACACTCCTCTTGACTTGTCATCTCATATACATCTTTTAATCTAAAGGTGTCATTTCTACTGTTTATTTTATAATTTGAAAGATTTATCCAGCAAACTGCATTTGTTTTCCCATGAGATAATTAACCCCACACTGAGTAATGTGGTTGCAGGCAAAAGCCTAATCCTGTGCCTGGGCTATAAGGAGGACAAGGGAGGGTAAGCTTTTGTCCTTGGCCAAAAAAAAAATTGTCCAGTTTCTTGGAAAATACTGAACTTGCAACAGAACCATCCAAAGTAATATCAGTACCCAAATGTATACTCCTGTATCATAGGTCAGAGTGGCATAGGTCTGGAGCAGGCACTGAAAGACAGGGAGATTTTTGGTAAGTCACGGAGAGAAAGGGAAAGAATGCCTTCGGCAGGGGTAAAACCTGAACAGAAACACTAAAGTGAGTGAGTGGGAAAAACAGATTCATTTTCTCTCTCTGTATTCTCACAACACACTTCTGACACCAGATTATGGAGGTTTCTTCCCATACATTAAGCAAGCAATCAACACAGAAGACTTCTGTGACCAAAAGTCTGGGGTTCTCCCCCAACATTCTTCTCCAGTGGACAGCAGCTGGGTGTCCTCCAATTCAATTCTGACACTGTCTACCTGGAGATGGCTTCACATCCCACAGGGTGAGGGCTAAGTCCCCAAGCCTGTCCCCCATTCCTTCAGGTGCCAGTCACAAGCCCCAGGATGCTTCCTGTGCTTCTGTCCTACTGGCTCTAAATTGGGGTTCCCACAACATCCATTTCCTTCTTTAGTCTCCATTAATTGCTGAGACTTGTAGAACTCTGGGAAATACTTACATTCACTGGTTTATTATAAAGGATATAGACAGAAAGATGCACAGGTATAAAGGATATAGATGGAAAGATGCACAGGGCGAGGTGTGGGAGAAGGGGCGTGGAGCTCCCATGACCTCCCTGGGCGTGCCACCCTCCAGGAACCTCCATGTGTTCAGCTATCTGGAAGCTCCCCAAACTCTGTGCTCTTGGGTTTTTGGAAGCTTCAGTACATAGGCATGATTAAAGCATGGACAACCATGTAGAAATGTGATTGGACAAAAAGGGTGTGATTTAACACTAACAGACTGGGTGGGGAAACCTAGCAGGGCCGGTTTGTGCAGGTTCTTCTGGGCCTCTCTGTGCAGCATTCCTTCCTCCTGGGTATGGGGCTGTACCCTTTCTCGAATGGGGGTCTTATGACCTACAGTCAGATTAGAAAGGTCAGAGAATTTCCCGCCTTAGGGAGAAAAAAAAGCAGGTGAAAGGAGGGCAGGAGAAAGAGAGTAGTATGAGCCAGGAACCATGAACAAAAATCAGTATATAAATCTCTTAATATCACAGTGAGGCTTGAACAACATACTTAAGAATTAAAAACCTGCCTGACTCCTTATTTTGAGGATAATATAATCAGGAGAAAATGGAGCAGGTTCAAGAAGGTCTTCTATACTAGTGTCCCATGTAAATCATTGACTCATCAGCAGATCCTTATTGGGTACCAATGTGCCAGATACTCTTCTAATTGCTTAGAAACTGTAGGGAACAAAGCAGCAAAGTTTCCTACTTTCTTGGAGTTTGCATGCTGGGAGAGGGACACGTGATTAACGGTATAGGTAACAAGTTAATTATTTCATGTTAGAAAGGAAAAGCAGAGCAAGATGAGGGAGATGAGGAGGGGCTGGGTTTGAGGGCATCGGGGCAGAAGTCTTGCAGTATTAAGTAGGGCTAGGTTTTCACTGTGGACCATTTGATAACATTTTTAAAATGTAGTTTTGTTCTTTAAGTTTCTAATTTTTATGTTTGGCTGCATTTGTATCTCATCCCCCTCACTTGCTAAACTATGAGAACGCAGGAGTTTATCTAATCTAAACCAAGCTTCCAAGACCACCCATCCTACCCTCAAACAACCTTTAACATGGAGTGTTATCAGCCTCCTCATAGGGTAGACATGAGGATCAATGATGTAAATTACGTGAAGTGTCTAGCATAATGCAACTCATAAGAGAAGCTACTTAACAAATACTAGCTCCAGTTTGAAAACATGTAGTTCTAGGATATACCCATACACTGTGGCCAGATTACCTTTTCATTGATTTTTTTTCATAACCTTTAAATTTAAACTCTGTTATACTCTTATTCCCAAATACACTGGAAAAATGCATGTAAGCTGGAGGATTTGTGGGTCTACCGTAGGCTCTGTCTGCCCATGCCAATCGACGTGGTCTACACCTGGGTGAATGGCACAGATCTTGAGCTCCTGAAGGAACTGCAGCAGGTCAGAGAACAGATGAAGGAGGAGCAGAAAGTAATGAGGTAAACTGAGTTTTAAAAAACAAAACACACGTCGTCCTGTGATTACAGTAAGCGGGCATTTCAGAAAGGTAAAGTGATTTTCACACAGCTGTCCAAACAAAGATCTGCCTCTCAAATTCATGCCGTTATGAGATCTTGCAAGTCATCTGTCTGACCCTCGCTTCTTGGTGCCTGAGGAGGACTTGACTGCTTCTACCAGATGCTGGCCTCACTTTATTAGACGGACAGTTTATGAACGTGGTGCTCCAGTGACGGCTTGGTTTTGAAGGGGCCTAAAGATGGGGAAGCCTTCCAGAGGAGCCCGAGGCTTCCAGCTTATCCAGTCTAGTCCTAAGTCTGATATCTTCATGAAATAAGGGTTTATTATATAAAACAGCTTCACAATAAGACAGATTATTCCCTTGAAAAATAAAAATAGGCCTACACACTTAACTTGTTTCCATCTGGAAAAGCCAGTAGAAGGTATATATTCTTTTTACCCCCTTTAGTATCAAATTATGGACTATGGATGTGGAAACTTTGGTACTTTTTATTTTATGTGTGATTTTGATAATTTTATTTACTTTATCTGGGAAAGGTACAGTGGACTTCTGGAAAGCCTTCAGAGCTAGGGACTTGGCTGACGTAACTTCCCCTTTGGTTCCTCAGAAGTATTTGCTGAGCACCTCCCTGTTCACTTGTTGGTAAATGTCATGGCCACACCCCAGTTACAGGTCATTGGCCACCTTACACTGCAACAGATTCTCTCTTTCTCTCTGTGTTAGAGGATGTAAGATCTTGCCAGTGCCTGAAAATGACTGACAGCCAGTACTATGTTTTACTAGTAAAATATAAAGATTTATATTTTAAGTAAACTGTCTTGGTTACAGTGGGTTGTACAGTGGGATGTACAGTGTTACTGATATTTCATTGGAACGTATAATTTATGCATTTAAAATTTTATAAGCATTAAAATCCTTTCTACTGGCATGTTCTGGTATGTTCTAGTGGAGTGACCAAGAAAACCAATGTTGTAAGTTCATCTTATTCACATTTGTGGCTAGCATTAGCCCATGCTTATGTAATGAACTGTATTTTCTTTTCATTAGAGAAATCCTTGGGAAGAACACAACAGAACCAACTAAGAAGAGGTAAGTGGGTTGATTTCCTCTCAAGAATAAAAATTGAAGGACTAAAGTGAAATTTCCAGATTATCACTTATTTTCTTCGTTGGGTACACAGTATTTTGTATTTATTCTATTGCTAATATTCGATCCCTCTTCTGCTAGTTTTTGACCTCCAAATTAAGTGCACTCATTAGATGGGAAATTTCACAGTGCTGAATGCGTGGCTGATTGAGAACTCTGGTTACTTGGGTTCTACTTAAACAAAGCTTTATTGTTTTTGGAAGGGTTGGAGTTCCAAGGTTTTCCTACTCTGTAGTTCCCATTAATCTGTCTTGGTACATTGATCTCTTGGTCCACTTAAGCTCTAACTTATACCCAGTGTTTTCATTTATAAAATTATTATCCATCATTTATTTAAATGTTCAATATATATTTCCTTGTCTTTAAAATTGTCAAATCGTATGTCTTATATTTAAAGACCTGGTAAGGGGATTTGCCCAATGACAAAAATCAGATATATCTATCTTGATTTGAATCATACCTGATTCTTATAAGTCCTTAAAACAATACTGTCTCACTGACAAGCAGAAATCTCTGTTAGCTGCCACCTCCCTACTTAACTATTAGACTTTTAAAAACAATTGTTCATTAAGAGGATCCTCAGGAATTTCAAGATCCAGAAATGCCTTCTGAATCATCTCTTTATGTTAATTATGTAGCTTTATTTATAAATTATACTAATGTTAATACTGTTTTTTTTTTTCCTTTTTGTCTTTTTTCGTGACCGGTAACGGGATCGCAACCCTCGGTGTCGCGCCCGCACCATGCTCAACCAGTGAGCGGACCGGTCTCTATATGGGATCCGAACCCTCGGCAGGAGCGCCGCACTCTACCAAGTGCGCCACCGGGCCGGCCCAATACTGTTTTTTAAAAATGAGTTTTAGGGGGCCGGCCCGGTGGCACACTGCTACAGTGAGCCGCTTGAGAGTGCAGCGGCGCTCCCGCCGAGGGTTCGGATCCCACATACAGACCGGTTCCCGCTCACTGGCTGAGCGAGGGGCAGGCGCAGCACCGAGGGTTGCGATCCCGTTGCTGGTCCCGGTCCGGTACGGGCGTGACACTGAGGGTTGCGGTCCGTTGCCGGACATGAAAAAAGACAAAAAGGGAAAAAAAAAAAAAGAGAGAAAGAAAAAAAAAAGAAAAAAATGAGTTTTAGGCTTCTAATTTTTTTTTTTTTTTGGCAGCTTGCTGGTAAGGGGATCCAAACCCTTGATCTTGGTGTTATCGACACCATGTTCTAAATAACTGAGCTAACTGGCCAGCCATGACTTTTAAATTATTTAATAAAAGTAATGGTGCAAAATTACTTTTATTTAAATAATTTAAAGGTTGAGGGGAAAGTGTAAAGAAAAACACATGATTTTATGACCGTCATTCAACAATTATTATCATTTTTATTATTCCCTTTTCGTGCATGTTTTAATAGTTATAGTTTATAATCTATGTGCAGTTTTGTACCCTACTTTTTTTTTACTTTATATAATCATACATATTTCTGTGTTGGCACATTATCTTCATGTTTCATCCTTCTCAGTTTTAATACTGACATAATATTCCATAAAGTGACTGTACTATAATTTACTAAATGTCGGGCATTTCTGTATTTTCACTATTGTAAATATTTTGTAAATATTTATATTTAGGTCTGTGGCATTTTCTGTCTGTGGGCTTGTTTTTCCTGTTTTGTTTCTCTCCCCTCTACTTGGTCTAGATTCCTGGAAGTAAGATTACTGAGGAAGGAGCATATATATGTTTTTATAGTTCTGAATAAGTATACATGTACACATATGCGTATGATACATCATATACATATATTTCACTAAATTGCTTTCCCAAAGAATTGTTCCCATGTGGAGTGACACCAGCGGTGTTTGAGAGGAATAGGTTTACTGTACTTGCACTAACATTGAGTCATGAGTAAATTAAAGGTAACACCTCATTGTTTCCTTTTGCATTTCTTCAATTACTAAGGAGGTTGAACAATTTTACATGTTGTTTAACTAGTTGAAGTTTCCACTTCGTGAATTTTCTAGCTGTACCCTTTGCCCATTTGTTTCTTCAGGTAATACATTTGTCTATTCTAGATATCTCTTATATTCCTATAGAAATATCTCATATAAATTCAAATTGGAACCATGTCACATTTGCTTTTGTATCAGTGTAGCGTTGTGTCCAATGTAGTTAACTGTATTCTAACTGGAATTGGTAAATTGTGTATGGTACCATGACTCTATTAATCAGATTCTACCTACTTCCTAATCTCCCTAATAATAGCTTCATTGGAATTATGAATAATCTTTAAAACTGATGGTAATGAAGTTCTTAATTTCTTGTATGCTTTTGAGTTAAAAAATTTTGGTGGCGATCTTTATTTTATTAAGAGGTGTTTGAAAGCTCTATCTTTAGAGTTGCACTTGTTAAAAATTTTATACCATACTTGCTAACTTACTGAATTTTTATATACTTGAGATAAAATTCCTCATTTATTAAAACATTGCGATTTTTTTATAGGCTGTAGGAAAAAAATCTGGAAAATTTAGTAGTACCAACAAGCTTTTCATTGTTGGTTAAATTTGAAGAATGTAGCAGTAAGCATGTAATGTTTCTTTTCAGTGAGAAGCAGTTAGAATGTTTGCTGACACACTGCATTAAGGTGCCAATGCTTGTCCTGGACCCAGCCCTGCCGGCCAACATCACCCTGAAGGACCTGCCTACACTTTATCCTTCTTTTCATTCTGCCAGTGACATGTTCAATGTTGTGAAACCAAAAAACCCTTCTACTAATGTCACAGTTGTTGTTTTCGACAGTACTAAGGATGGTAAGATTTCTTTATAGATACTTAAAAATCATGTCAGCTTTGGATGTTTGAATAAGGAAATTCTGAATGGAATGGAAATGACTCAATGTTAAAGTAATATCTGATAAACTAAAAATGCATGAAAGGAAGCGAAAGAGCTGCCATTGTTTTTCAGCATTTACCTCAGAAAGGTATTGTGTATATTTTAGTCTTTGTAATGCACATACCTTTCTGTGCTGTGGTGGGGACCTTCAGTCTGATACTCACAATTACCTTACTCTTTAGGCTTTGTTATTCTGGAGGCTTTTTTTTTTTTTTTTTTTTTTTTTCATATAACTCCTCAACAAGGTTGTTTGGATGTAAAATACCTGCAGTTTGGATATAATATACCTGAAGCATTCATACTTTACATTCTGAAACGTCTGATTATGTAGGTGATATGCACTTAATATTTGTGTCCCCCCAAAATTCGTATGTTGAAATCATAACCCCTAATGTGATGGTATTGGGAGGTGGGGGCCTTTGGGAGGTGATTAGGTCATGAGTACTCAGCTAATGGGATTAGGGCCCTTATAAAGAGGCCCCAGGGAGCTCTTTCTGCTTTCTGCTTTCTGCTTTCTGCTTTGGGAGGTTACAGTGAGAAGGTGCCATCTGCAATACAAAAGAGGGTCCTCACTAGAACCCGATCATGCTGGTACCCTAATCTCAGACTTCTGGCCACCAGAGCTGTGAAAAATAAATTTCTGTTGTTTGTAAGACAGTAGATGATTTGGCAAGATGATGGAATTAAAAGTATAATTCCTGGCATAAAACTGTACTCACATCCTTAGAGATCTCATCCTCCCACCTGGCCACTGAGTTGCTGAGCCCACAGCTGTGTCTCTTGCTCTGGCCTCTTGTCTCTCTCATTCCTCCCCTGCATTGGTCGTCTCTACTTGGAGGTTCTATGGTTTTTATATTTGACATGAAAGCTGTCATGTTCCCATTACTACAATGAATCCGTTTCTCAAGCTCCCAGCTTAAATCTTTGGAACATCTTTGACCCTTCTTATTTTTTACCTTTATAACTAATAATTAACCTCATTCTATCACTTGCTTTTCTTTTTTGCAAATGATTCTTAGATTCTTACCTTACTCCTCTCATTTCCTCTATACCAGACTGAATTCCTTCACACTGACTCCAGTAATAGACTCCTAGCTGCTCTGTTTACCTGTGAAGTTACTCTCAGTCTGTGTAGCACACAACTGTCAAATAAATCTGAAAACCCTGATTTTATTGGTTCACTCCCTGTTTGAAGAGGGTAATATGGTACTATATGTTTGCTTCTCATGGATACAAACTCCCCTTCTGGTGTTTGGCATTCAGCTTTAATTCCCTTGGTTTTGCCCCTCATCCCCACGCCCCTGCCCTCCCTGCATTATGTGGCTGGGTCTTCTCACATGAGTGGTACTGGCCTCTGCTCAGGCTGCAGCTCCCCTCCTCTTGCCTGTCCTAGCCCATCTCCTGTTTCTTCCAGCCCCATCTCAAGTCCTGTCACCTCCGTGAAGCTCCCGGACTGGTATATTCACAATGATTTGATTTCACTTTTACTTTTCTGCATTACCGTAATACTTGTAAGCTAATCCTGTAATTGCACAGGAGTTTGTGTTGTTCTCATGTAATTTCTTTTTTGAGCAGAAACCTTGCCCCACCAATTTGTATTCTGAACAATGCCAAGCATAGTGCTGGCTCCCTGGTACTTAACAAGTTATTTTTAGTTTGAAAGGAAATTTTAATCTTTCTAAGTACAATATCTCCCCTACTATAGATCTGAAAGTATTTTATACTTCTGCAGTCACACAATTTATCCCCGTAGACTAGAACTAGGTCTCCTCAACAAAGTGGCTTTTTCGGTCAAACTTATACCCTTTGATTTATAGAAAATGAATTTCCTCCTGTGGCAATTCATTTTACCTCTGGACTAAAGTGACTTTTGGAAGGAACTACAAACAGCTTCCTTATAGCTTTCTCACACAGGTTAAAGTTGTACCCCCTATGGTCATATAGAACTAATGCAGTCCTGCCCCATGTGGCATTTCTTTTCATTCTTGTTTTTTCAGCTGTCTCTTAGGGGCTGGTCAGTCTCCTAGTTTGCTCTTCTTAGAATGAGCTTTTGTTTCTGTTACTTTTAAAATGTGTCAACTGGAAGTAGTGAACATTCTGTTTCAGTGTGGTTCAGTTCTGCAAGGAGAGCAGGACTATTTATTAAACAAGTGTTTACTAAGTGCCTGCTATATGCCAGGTACTGTTCTCAGTGCTGCAGATACAGCACTGAAAAGATGGACAGAAATCTCTGCCCTCATTGAGTTTACATCTGGTGGAGGGAGACGGGCAATAAGGACAACAGGTACATTATTTAGCTCATAGTAGATGAGTGCTGTGTAGAAAACCTGAGCTGGGGGGGAGCAGGAGAGGAAGCATCAACTGGAGTTGGGGCTGCAGTTCTAATTTGGATGGTAGAGTCAGGACTCACTGAGAAGGTGCTTTTTAAGTGAAAATGTGAAGAGGGTGAGGGAGCCAGTAGTGTGAATACCTGGGGAAGGAGTGATCCGGGTAAGTAGAATAGCCAGTGCAAAGGCCCTGAGACAGGAGTGTATCTGGCATGTTTGAAAAAGAGCAAGGAGGCCTCTGTGGCTGGAAGGGAGCGAACAAGTGGGGGGGGGGGGCAAGAGATGAGCCTAGAGAAGTAGCACTGGGACCAAGTGGTGTAGGCCCTGGTAGCCATGACAAGGACTTTGGCTTTAACTCAGTGCAATGAAGAGTCAGTGGAGGGTTTTGAGTTAGAGGAGTAATTTCATCTGACTTACATTCTAGAAGGATCAGTCTGGCTGATATGGTAGGAATAGACTGAGGAGGGGCAGAAGCTATAATAATTCAGGCGAGGGGAAGGTGACTTACACCAAGGTGGTGCAGCGAAGGTGAGATGGTTGGATTGTGGACGTTTTGAAGGTCAAGCCAATGGGGTATCTTGACGAGTCTGTGTTGGGGAACATCACCTTTCTTGTTCTGAGTACTTTAATATTGTTTAAAAGCACAAAAATATGTCAGAAATTCAGTGTGGCCACAGCACATTCTTGACTCATTGAACTCACTGTCCACTAAAACTCATAAGTGTTTTTTAAAAAACTTATATGGGCTAATGCTCAAATACCTCTTTTAATTTATGCTGTGTAGTTGGTTTTCGGTGCCAAGTTAAAGATCTTACCTTTGTTTGTAGGAGATTTTATTTTGCTTGATTTGACTTATTGCTCCATATAGTCAAAAAGTTGGGGTTATTCAGGATATTACCTTCTCTGTGAGTTTTGTGTGAATTCACACTTTTCATGGCTTCTGTATGTTCCAAAACCTTGGCAGAGCGTTCAACAAGACAGACCTACGGCAAACCTCTTAAATCTCCCTCTAGAAAGATTATGGCTTTATAATTCACACTTCATCAGAACTGGTTAAGTTATAATCCACCTAACTGAGCAATCATCCCTGTATGTCTCTGTTCTATATGTGAAGATGACATGAGATGCTGTTAGTTTGCTGAGATTATGCACAAATATATATGCCCAATCTATTAGAATTCTTTCGTCTACTAATGTAGAACCCCCAAATCAATGGAGAGAGAGAGCGAGACAGGAGAATCTGAGGAATTTATCCATAATGAACTCATCTTAACACCTGGGTCTTCCTTTAAAGATAAACAGTGTGTTGTGAAGTCTTTCTTTTTTCCAGCGCTCACCAGCTACATTTTCATAGTATACTTGAGACTCTTGCCCAGGATCGCCATCCATCTCGCCCAGCTATAATTTGCAGACCCTGCCTTCTTTGCCTATCTTGACGGTCAGAGTTGCAGTCTTCTCACCTCTCTCCTGTTTTCATGATCCCCAAGCGTCAGCCTCAAGTATACTGATCTCACTTGTCCCTGTCACTTTAGAACTCTCTCCTGGTTGGCTTGTGTCATCATCTGTCACCCCCACCCCAACTTGATCTTCTCTATTCAGCATCACCTGATGATTTTAGGGACTCGTGAGAAAATTGTGACTCTTAAGGAGCCGTAGGGCCCACAGTGTCTCCCCGCTGTTAACATTGAAGCCACTGCCTGGCATTCAAGGTCCCCCTTTGTCTGGTTACCCTTGTTTCCTAGTACTCACCACTTCCACATTTACTCTAGTCAAACAGTTCTTTTTTTAAAAAAACTTTTTCAAACGTACACATATTTGCTCCTACATCCGTGATTTCCATCATCTTGTCATTTCTTTCTTTGAAATCTAGCTCAAATGTGGGTGCTTCCATAAAGCAATCCATGTTTCCATGTTCTGCTGCCTACCCAAATCCCTCCTTCGATATTACAAAACTTAACGTTTAATGTTACACTGGCTTACATTGTTCCCCTTTTGGTGAATGGGTTAATTTTGTCTCCACCAACTTCCTTTTTTATTTCTTTTTGAGGTCATGTGTTATGCTGCTTTAGTAGCTCTCAAAATCCTTTGCATAATGTCCTGCCAGACATCATAGTTAAATATTCATTAACAAATGCTTGTTTATTATATTCTTTATTGTAGTTGAAGATGCCCACACTGGACTGTTTAAAGGAAATGGCAAACAGACATTTTGGAGGGGCTACTTGGTATGTTACTTTAAATTTAATTGCATTTTTTCAGTAGACTAGAATAAAAGTATGAGTAATAAAGCCATTTGCCTTTGAGAACCTTTGTAATGTTTACTTTTTTTTCTAAGGCTGGGTTACTAGTATTAATGAGTATTGATTTAAGTAATCTTAACATTCTTATTTTGAAGCTTGTATGATGCAATAGATCTTTACCAGTTTTCTCAGCTGTAAGTTTTCACCAGCCTCATGATGTGGAAAATGAGTTGTGTTTTTTCCCTCCTTATTTTAGACAACAGATAAAGAAGTCCCTGGCTTAGTGCTAATGCAAGATTTGGCTTTCCTGAGTGGATTTCCACCAACATTCAAGGAAACAAATCAACTAAAAACAAAATTGCCAGAAAATCTGTCTTCTAAAATCAAACTGGTAAGAATGTAGAAAATACAGCCATAAGTGTTGGCACTTCTCATTTAAGTGTGAACCTTCTCTTGTGGCCCATTTTGTTCAAAGTACAGCTGAGAATTATAAGCAAAGAGGGGACTCTGGGTGCCCTGCCATAGTGTGTTGTCATAAAGGTGGCTCTTCAAACAGGAGATCCTCATTCCTTACTCTTCATTTGAGCAAAATTCTAAGAGTCTTATTTGATTTGCTTGTTTCCCAGGTAGAGCAGGATTCATTAGTTTAACAAATGAACTCCTACAACTTGTCAGGTGACCTTATAGCTGGGGATATAGCAGTGGACAAAACAGACAAATGCCCTAATAGAACTTATAGTGTAAGGAAATGGAAGCATGGAAGGAGATAAGGGAAAATCATAAATGTAGTAAATATAGATTCCAACATGCATATTTTTATTAAAAGCTTTCATTCATGAAGAGAGTGTGCTTTAGACATTTGGAACATTTGATAATGTGAAACCCTCATTCATTAATAGTTAACTGAGGCATTAATGTATTTAGAGTTTATACTTATTAACTCTTCAGTCTTGACCACTGATACCATTTGTTAGGGTTGACTTTGGAGGCTGGCCCGTGACATGCCTTTTCCTTAACATTTATGGTTTTCGGAGCCATTTGCCTGATTGATTCAGGATGCAGTCCACGTAGGTGTGCTTTCTATTTGACCTTATGTCAAAATGCTTTCTATTCTTTTTTTTTTTTGCTTTTTTTTTTTTTTTGTGACCAGTAAGGGTATTGCAACCCTTGGCTTGGTGTCGCCCGCACTGCATTCGCACCGGCCATCCCCATATAGGATCCGAACCCGTGGCGGGAGCACCACTGCGCTCCCAGCACCGCGCTCTCCTGAGTGCGCCATGGAGTCAGCCCTAAAATGCTTTCTATTCTGACAGAAATATTGCAGGTTGTAAAACATGAATGTCTTTTCTCTTAGAGTAGAGGACATAAAGTCCTTGGCCAAGAATTTGTTAGGTTCTGGTTTTCTTGATTGTTTAAATAAATGCTCTTGAGTTCTGCCACTGGGTTTAGCTCACCTGATTCTTCCTTCCTCCTCCTGTTGTAAGTCATTTAACAGTTTGGGGGGTGAAAGATGAAGGTGGGGATAGTGGGTAGAGGGAGTTGTAATTAGGGAAGTTCTTATTTAGATCCGATCCTGTCTTAACTTTTTTTTTTGGCGGCTGGCTGGTATGGGGATCTGAACCCTTGACCTTGGTGTTGTCAGCAGCTCTGACAACTGTTGACCAATTTTTTTATTCCCTGCCCTGCATTCCCTCCCCCCACCCCACCCACTGCAAGTTTTCTTTAACTTACTAACTCTCTTCAGGCTTGACCACTAACACCAGTTGTCAGGGTTGACTTTGGAGGCTGGCCTGTGACATGCCTTTTCCTTAACATTTACGGTTGTCGGAGCCATTTGCCTGGTTGATTCAGGATGCAGTCCACGTGGGTGTGCTTTCAGTTTGACCTTTTGTCAAGATGCTTGCTATTCTGACAGGAATATTCCAGTTTGTTTTTTTTCTTGTTTCTTTCCCCCAATCTGTTTCACTGTTTTAAGATATATTATCTCTGTAATTCAGTGGTAATGTGAGTGACATTTATGCTTTTTCTTTTTTCATATTTCCTTTATCACTTTCTTTAAAGTACTTTGAAATGTGGTAGTGCCCAGCTGTATTAGGATTGAATTTGTTCTTAATCTGTAGTTATTTTAAAATAGATATTTTTCCCTGAGGTTATTTTTTTTTTTGTTTTTGTGGCTGGCTGGTAAGGGGATTCGAACCCTTGATCTTGATGTTATGGCACCACACTCGAACCAACTGAGCTAACCAGCCAGCCCTCCCTGAGTTATTTGTAGTGCTGATTTGTGCAGATAAAACTTGTACGTGAGCTCTCATTTCAGCTAATGTTTATTTGGCATCTTGGCTTCCTAGCTATTAGTTCTAGAATTATAGACACATGTATATCTGTACTTTTGACTGTTAGCTCAACTTTTTTTATGCAGAAAGAATGACATTCTTGATTCTATTTATATAATTCCAACTATAATAAGTTTTTAAGAGAAAGAAGTTTCATTGTGCTTCCCCTTTCTGTGCCCTAGCTTGAATATCCCATGTCTCTGCCCTGCTGTACCACTCACCTGTGCTAACTGCTTTTGATGCAACTGCTGGTGGATGGGTGTGCCAAAGATTTGGATTTCCAGGCTTGTCTTTGTGGAGGCCAACACCTCTCAGAGCATCAGGCTCATCATCCATAACATTCAGTACAGGTTTTTTTCATGATTCCAGCAGCTGCAGTCAAGTGTAGGGACTAGGTCTTATGAGTTTTGGAGGCTAGAGAGAAAATGAGAAAGAGGAAGGTCAGAAGGAGTGTGTTAGCATTTGAGCCCAGTTCTTTAATAGACTTTCCTTCCATAGGTTTTATTCTGAGTACTCTGAGAATGATAGTTAGCATCTTTTAAATACCTCCTTTGTGCGAGGGGCTGTGCTGGGGATGACTGAGTGGATAAAAGCACTTAAAACTAGTTTTGGGTATGATTAGTTCCCATTAAGAGTTTATACAGAGTGCTGTGAGAATACCTGGCCTGTTGGTATGCCAGGAGCAAGATACACTTTGCAGAATAAGAAGCATTTCAGCTGGAGCCTGAACAGAGCAGACATTCTCCCAGCAGAGCAGAAAGTGGAAAAGACCATTCCATGATGAGGGAACAGCCTGAGCAAGGGGCTGGAGGCTTGAAAGTAAATGCCGTTTTCAGAGAGACAAGGCAATGGTTCATATGGGCCAGAGCATAGGCAGAGATTTTGCTGGGGATGGGATTGGAAGATAGTTTGAGATCAGATTGAAAAGGTCTCTGTTAAGGAGCCTGGACTTTATCTTGGAGGCAGGGAGAGTTGATAGCAAGAGGAGGACACAGTCTGATCTGTTTCTCAGGAACGGAGTAGGGGAAGGTGTGGTAGGTGTTCTACAAGAAGAGGTTGAAGGCAGGAAAACCAGTTCAGCCACTGCTGCCTTAGGCCAGCGAGACATTCCCGTTCAACAGGTGCCTTGACAGTGGGATGTGAGTGCTGAGACTGGTTCCAGAACATCGGAGAGGCACTAACCATCACTTGGTGACTTAGAAGCTATTTGGGGAGAGGAAAGGAAGAATGAAAGGGGAAGTGGCTGTTTCTAGTAATAATGGAAATGGTGACATTAGCCTTACTCAGAGCTTCAGTAGGAAAAGCAATTTTTTCGGAGAAGGAAACCCAGAGCTCAGTTTGGGGTGTGTTGCATTAGAGGTGCACGTGGCTGAAGGAAGAAAGGGCCGTTAGGCATTGGACTTCAGCACCTGAGGGGCTGAACTGCTGTGCCCTCCAAGGCTCTCCCAGAAAGCCTTTGCCCATCCTGTGGTTTCTGAGCCACCCAGGGCTCAGTTCTGTCCTACAGACTCTCAGCAGCCTGCAAGCATCTCAGGACCGGCACTGTTCACCTTTGTACCCATAGAGATTGCCTGGGACTAAGGGGGCTGCTCAAGAAATGCTTATTGAGGGAGTAAGCAAGAAGAAAGGCTGTGTCTATAAACAGACCCACCATAGACAATGGCTTGGAACATAAAGGGAAACTTTCATCAGTACGATCATTCACAAGTCACACTAGGTTTTTGGTACTAGAAATGTGCCTTCATGTATTGTTGCATACATATAACAATTTTGCCTTTATCGTCTTGTTTAGAGCAAAACCTGAATTTCCGTCCCCACCCCCCACCTTGAGGAAGGTACATGGGACTTGAGAATGGTTTCATTTGCTAGAGAATTCATAAAAACTTTTCTATTGACTATAGCCTTATACATTAAATGATCTTTTCTGTCAGAAGCTTTCCAGTTTGAGATACCATGAAGTGAGTCCTTCTGTGATCTGATAATTACATTCTAAATGATCTGATAATTACACTCTTAATTTATCTGTAGAATTTTTGTATATGATGGACACAGACTTTATCTTTTGATAAATCATATTATCCATTAGTCTTTACTTTCAGGTCACTCTAAAGCATTCTGTGTTTTTAGACATTTTCATTCATGGTGGGTTTTTTTCATTTATTTTTTGACTTATTTTCACTTCTTCATCAACGTATATTAGAGTAGGTGGGAAATCTTCCCCACGCTCTCAAGTGAATTCTTACATTAATTTTAATTCAGTGCTAGTGGTTGCTGAGTGGGTGTGTGAAAGCAGGAGAGGACATAGACCCTGTTCCCACATTTATAGTCACATTTTGGTGGCAGAACATGAATTTATGAAGTATTCGGGTAGGAAAACAAGATAGTATACGATGAACTATTGAGGAGAATAGTGCAAACTTAGAGTTGGCATTTAGAGACAGGAAAAGGTCTGTGTGGATCAGAGAGGTGAAGGAAGTTTTCAAAGACAAAAAGGCTGCATTATTAGGTCCTCGTTGGCTGAACAAAGGGTCATTTGTTTAGGCAGGAAGGACAGTGCAAGCAGGGTAGGAGCAGCATATTGTCCTACCTGGGCTCTCTGCTTCCTGAAACCTCTGTTCAGGGCTTATTTAATTAAGGTCACAGTAAATTGTAGTAATATTGTACTAATGCCCCTTCTTTTAGTGACTTCCCTGAAACCATCTCATGCACCTGCTCTTTTAAAGCATGGCGCTCTTTCTTTTGGTTTTATTTCTAAAATAAACATTTCAGTAGATGAAACAAGCAACTCTGGAACTGATTTAAGTTTTAGGAAACCTCTACCAAGACATATTAGACCTAGTAGCCTTGAGTTGCTGAATCACTAAAAGGTGCTAAATTTATTCTTCAGTTGGTATTAGCAGACCTATTTTTTCCCTAAAGGATTCCTAATGACTTTAGATCAATCCAAAATAAAAGTAGATTAGACGTACTGAATTTTTGAGCACTTTAAAGTTGTTGGGAATATAATTTCTTATAGGAAGGCCTTTGTCATCCTTTTGTAATTGCATGTTCTCCTAGAACAGGTTTTCCCAACCTCTGCACTATTGACAGTTTAGGCTAGATACTACTGTCCTGTAGGGGACTGTCCTGTGCATTATAGGATGTTTCGCAGCATCCCAGGTCTCTATTCATATCCTCCCCAAGTTGTGACAACCAGAAATGTCTCCAGACGTTGCCAAATGTTTCCTTTGGGGCAAAATTGTCCCTGGTTGAAAGTGTCCTAGAAATGGTATTTGCAGATACAGGATTATTTAGACAACTTGATGCAGCCTTTCTTTTTGGCATTTAAAAATGACCAGTTTGATATCATGATTTTTAATTAAAATTTATCTTAAAATAAGACTATTTTGTCTGCCTTAAAAGGCTAATTTCTCTTCTGCACTCATTACTTTTGGTTGACTTAAAGACATGCAGTCATACCTACTTGCATATGTTGGGTATTACTGCCTTTTAAGCCAAGTTATCAAGGTAAGATACTACGTTGAGAACAGTAGAACTGTTTAATTAGAATATTCTCACAATAAGCAGTATTTTTAAGTGGTCCTACATATCTTATATTAATATACTCTAATCTTGCTTTGATAGTTAATCATCACTTACAGAATTGAAAAGTGAAGATTACTTAAGCCTCTTTTTTAAATCCTTGTATCTGGCAGTGACTAGAGGGAACACTGAGGAGTAAAAAAAAAAATCCATGTATCTTATTACTGGTCAGTATAATTCTGAATTTAGGTTTGTGAGAGAATGCCTCTGTGACTGTTTTCTCTTCCCTGTCCTATTTTATACAGTATACAAAATTTAAAGTATTAGATTTGATTCCAACATATACACATATATATACATATGGTATCTAGAAGTTTATCTATGAAGTATCAAAACCTTGAAATCTGGTTTCTATTTCTGTCACTGTCGAAACCATTCTGCACTGACCCACTAATTACCAAACCCACTATTTTCTTGTTCCTTAATTTTGATGCCTGTTATTTATCTCCAGAAATACACCAGAATTTAACATTTTTCTTCTTGAAGCTTTTTTTCTTTTGGCTTCTGCAGCACTGCTTTTCCTGATTATCATTTATATTGTCCTTCACTGATTCAAATTCATCCATTTGATGCTCGGTGATTATAGCTTACCCAGGCCTGTCCTTGGCCACCGTTTTTTCTGCCTCCCTCTGTCTTCCTTCGCCTCATACTACTATATACAGGTGTATCAGTCAAGTTATGCTAGGTGATGCTACAGTGACAAACATCATGAAATCTCAGTGGCTTAAAAATAACAAAGCTTTATTTCTCAGTCATGCTACATATCCATTGTGGGTCAGCAGGGGGTGCAGGTAGAGGTAGTTCTCTCTTTGAGAAACTTATAATTTGAAGAATTTAGATAAACTTTATAGTTTAAGGTAAGAATCTGCAGAGGCCATTGCCCACAATTGCCCAAGCTAGGAACTCCAGCCTTAGGCACAAACTACAACCGCTGTTCCTTACCACCTCCTGCCTGTTCTGGCAAAAGAAGTGAAGGTGTCCAGGATTGGGCTGCCACCTAGTGGTTAGCAGAGGGTTCTTCACGTTTTTTACTACTCTTGGTTGATTTACAGAGGCAGAAAATCGTTCTTATACATACGGATATTCACTTAAACTCCTTGTCATCTCTTCCAATTATTGTGTAGTTATCATAGGAAAATGCTTTCCTGCTTTTTAATGCAAACTTGATTATGAACCAGACCTAGGCAGCGCTTCTAATATAAGAATTATTTTAGTGAGTACCTTTTTATCAAAAAGGCCAATTTATAAAATAAAACTAGATATAATTTGAAAATAAAGCTATGAATCTCTAAATCTTTTGTTAGAACTTGTAAGTCCCCTTCACAATTTATAAAACATCTTAATCTACTTTCCCTTCTGTAATTAAACTTTCTTTTCCTCTAGAATCAGGAGTCAAAAAGTTATTTTTCTCTTTATTTTTAAAAAATTTTTCTTCAGATCTTACTGGCTAGTGTTGAAACAAGATTGTATTTTACATCACTTTTCTTTGTCTTCATGGAAATCTTCAGCTTTCAGTGTGGTTAAACAGGCTTTTACTTGATATCCTGGGAACCTGTTGGTAGGAGAGGGCAGTAGAATTGTAATTTCCTTGTTCTCACTCTGGTTGGAGACACCCTAAATGACTCACTGCTGTAAACAGAGCTGAGAAGTTCACTTCCCTTGGTATTAGAACAGCCAGGTTCTTATTCCTGGAGCTCAGCTCAGCAATCGCCCCCTCCAGCAAGGGTCCCCTGTCTACCCCCCAGCTAACCAGCTGCCTGCCTCTGCTATATCTCTAGTAGCACCAACCACACTGGATTGGTAAGTGTCTGGTTAGCTTTCTGCCAGCTGGCACTGTTGAGTAGGCATCTTCCATATCAGTGCATCTCACAGACCAGCCGAACGATAGCAACAAAAGCATAAACAAATGACCACAGTCAGGTTGAGGAGTTGCGTAGATCTGAGTTTTAGTCTTCAGCTCTGGCACTCACTAACCACCTAGGGCAGTGTCAGGCACATAGTATGCACCTTGTCAATGGTAGAAGTTGAAGTAAAAATGTCATATTATCAAGTTAAAATATGAATGCGTTGGGCCGGCCCGGTGGCACACTGCTACAGTGCGCCGCTTGGGAGCGCAGTGGCGCTCCCGCCGAGGGTTCAGATCCCACATACAGACCGGCGGCTCACTGGCTGAGCGAGGTGTGGGCGCAACACCGAGGGTTGCGATCCCGTTGCCGGTCACGAAAAAAGAAAAAAATATATATATGAATGCGTTAAGGCAGTGTAGCTTCATTGATTTTTTTTTACTTTAGTATGTTGCACGTTTAGCACATTTTTTATGTACACCTTCTGTGAAATCGGTTCTCCCTAATGAACAATGCCTAAGCAAAGAACAGAACAAAACTAAAATTGGTATCATAAATCAGTTTCCAACTCTTCGCTATGAGTTGGAAATCAAGGCTCAAGGTTGGATATGCTGTTTATTACATCTCAGGAATATATTAGTCTCAGATCCTTTTCTAGATTTTAAATTTATCTTAAATGTGAAAAATTCCTAAAATTTTAAAATGTGAAATTTTAAAATAGTTTTCCAGAAAAAAAGCAATTTGGATAGAAGAGATTAGGATAAAGGTATTTTCTTAATAAATTTTAAATTATATTTGAATATGAAATTATTGTATTTATTTATTCTAGAATCGTGGTTTTTTTCACACTAGGCAGCCCTCAGAGGTACCGTAGGAGCCACTATGAGAGGGAGGAAAGGGGCAGGGGAGGCTAGAGTGCATGCAGGCACCCAGGGAGACTAATAGTCACCCTTCACAGTCTGCCTCTCAGCCCCCACTACACACAGTGAGGCAGGAGGTCGCAGCAGTGAGAGCTGACTTCTGGTGAGCACTTAGTGTATACCATGTACTATCAAGGTGAAAGAAAGTAACGAGTCAGGGAGACACACACATGCATGTGCATGCACGTACCCCTACACACAATTTGCGGTGGAGTTAATGGTGTACATAATAAAAAGGGGAAAGATAGGAAAGAAATTCTAATCTCTAGTTTTTTGATCTACATACACTCAGGAAAGTGCTTTGAAAATGAGCTAAGTATAGCCCTGTAGCAAATATAAGAGCTCAGAATGAGCCCATAATTTGTGCTTGCTTCTGTTCGATAGATTAAGAATGAAGGCTGTAAGCTCTGTTAGAAGAGCCAGTTCAGCAGAAAGATTTTTTTTGTCCTAGATCAGTGGTTTTCAATCTTTTCCTCTTTTTCTGAGCTCTGAAAGCCTCTTTCAATAGGAAATTATATGTTACAGTCAGAACACAAAATAGGTAAAGGGTGGTGTGGACTCTGGTAGGGGTGGAGAAGCCTGTTTGTAAAACTTGTTGATGTCTGTGATGTTCTCTTTTAGATTTATGATTGCTCCGAAAGCTTCATCCCAAAAGGTAGTTTTTTGTGGAAGTACTTTAGGCAGCCTTGCCAAAGACACTCCTCCTAGGTGTGTGGCACAAAAGCTGTTCAGACACCCCACTGGCAGATGTGCTTGTCACCAATTCCAGCGAAATTATGTTGCAGGGTTTTCCCCCAATATAAGCAGATGGGTAATAGTCTAGAACAAAGGCCACAAGCTGTTGGCTAGCAGATGTGTTTTGTTTGAATACGAGGCAATCAGAAACATTAGTGCCAGCATTGAAAAATGGGGGGAGGTTTCTTATAACAGTTGGGATTCTGACCTCTCAGGAGATCTGGCAGCACTTGGCCCCATTGAGTGGTGGCTGCAGCTTTCAGGTAGCGGTGATTGTTGTGTCCTATTTGCCACCACCCCCACCACTCCTTCTTGTTTTTAAACACCTGGTCTGTTGCATTCATCTAGAAAATACATGTGGCTTATTTAGGTCTTATTTTTTTTGGTGATATTCTCTGCCATTTCAAGATTAAAGATCAAACTGGGAATTTAAAGTTCTCTCTTCCTTGGGGCTCAGTTTTTCCATGTGTAATTCTCTTGTTATTTGATAGCTGCAGTTATATTCAGAGGCCAGTGTAGCCCTTCTAAAACTGAATAACCCCAAGGGTTTCCAAGAACTGAATAAACAAACTAAGAAGAACATGACCATCGACGGAAAAGAACTCACCATAAGTCCTGCATATTTATTATGGGATCTGAGTGCCATCAGCCAGGTAAGTGATATGGAGATTCTTTTACAACTCACATCAAGGGTTTAGAAGGTTAAAAACTTATTAAGTCACTGTATTAGGAGAAGGAAGAGAACTTATAGAGAGGTGGGTTGATGGGAACTTTTCTAATTTTCCAGTTGCTACCGTTGGTTTAATATTAATTGAAGTGACCTAAAATCTGACCCAAGAACCTTTTCTATAAAGCATGTTAACGAAATGCTTTATCTTTGAGTTTTGTTTTTTTTAAAAAATATTTGTGTATACATGTATGTGGAATCTTTTGCATTTTTTGTGAATATTTAAAATTAGGACTCCATCTTTACAAGTCTGTCAGAGCAGCCTGAGAGCAGAGGGGGCAGAGGGGACAGACAACGAGGAGGAGGTGTGACTTAAGGGGGCATTTCACATCTTCACGTGCCAAATGTTTTTCTCAGTCTAAGCAGGATGAAGACATTTCTGCCAGCCGTTTTGAAGATAATGAAGAGCTGAGATACTCATTACGATCCATCGAGAGGCATGCACCGTGGGTTCGGAACATTTTCATTGTCACCAATGGGCAGATTCCATCCTGGCTGAACCTTGATAATCCTCGAGTGACAATAGTAACACACCAGGTACGAGACTTTCCAGTATCACAAGGCTGCGGTTTCCCATTCTGTTCTTCTAATGTGGTACAGGGATCTTTGTGGTCTCACTCTCCTTACCCTTCTCACCTCCATGTCCACATTTCTTTAACTCTGCCCTTCTCTTCCCTTCCTCCCTTCCAAAAACCAAAGCAAACCAATTCTGATTCACCCCCTTTCTCTCTGTTTTTTTTTTTTTTTTCCTGTTGAAAGGATGTTTTTCGAAATCTGAGCCACTTGCCTACCTTTAGTTCACCTGCTATTGAAAGTCACATTCACCGCATTGAGGGGCTGTCCCAGAAGTTTATTTATCTAAATGATGATGTCATGTTTGGGAAGGATGTCTGGCCAGATGATTTTTACAGTCACTCCAAAGGTCAGAAGGTGAGTGCCTAAGAAGAGGGGACGCCTAGCCTGCAAGTTACTTAGCAAATCAGGGAATTGGTGTATATATGGCCATATTCAAATATGATCAAATAAACATTTTTCAGTGCTAAGCTCAGGAGAGTCAACAAGTAAGGAGTAAGAAAACTGCAGTAGCAAATTTACTTCCCTGCATTCTCAGACACCCCAAACCCACTCCTTTTCCCTGACCTTTTAAATTTTCTACTACAGCAACAGTAGAAAAAGCAAAATCATTATGAAACACAAAATCGTGGTTAGAATGTCAACAAAATGACCAAGATAGAACGTAAGCTCAAATTAGTGCTTAAAGATATGGAGGAAGTTTCATTTAAGGCAGCTTGTTTCACTCTGGCTTACTGAGAAGCTGGAGAAATGGTTAAGAACACAAACATAGGAGCCAAATGTTTAGGACAATTCTGTGCAGTCAGTTGGCCTCTGTGTTTTCTGTTTGCATAATGGGGAAAATACAAATATACCCATAGTGTTGTTGGAGGGATTCGGTGGTAAGTTAGAGACTTACTACTGTAAGCTTATAACTTACCAAACTCTTCAACTGCAAAGTACTAATAGCACAAAGCTACTGTGTCCGTTGTTTATGCCGCCCCACTGGGCTCATTCTTCTGTTCTCCTGTTCGCTTACCTCCTCTCTGTTGGATTGTAGGGCTGCAAAGTTGAGCTTGCAGTTTAGCAGGGGGACAAACAAAAAATCAGTGACCGTGTACAGTGCTTTTTGTGCTGACAGGTGTGCCGTGCTGCTCAGGAGTGTGAGCACAGAAGGTTTAAATCAGATGGGATGGGAACAACTGCCATCTGAATTGACATGTATTTTGAAGAACAAGTAAGAGTTAGTTTAGGTGAAGACATTCTAAATAGGTGGAATGAGCAGAGACATGGAGACTTTAAAAGGGGAGCGTATTTTTTTTAATACTTTTAATTTAAAAAGTAACCATGTGCCATACCACTCATTTTGAGAGCAGGAAAGTGCACAGCTCGGAATGTTGTGCTGATTAATTTATCACAGGCCTTTATGCACAGAGATAAAGGATACTGACAGTTCACCTGCTTCTACTCTCAACCTTGAGACAAGATTATGCACAAATACACTTAGAAGTTACTGATAGCTGTTACAAAAAGCAGTGATCTGTGGCTTACTTTCCACCTGCTTTGATATGCTTTCTTACTCATGTTTAAGTCTGACATGTTGCTATTTTATTTCAGAGTAGATTATAAGACCATGTTATGAGAAACTAACCCATGAGTTGAGGCTTTGTCTACTTTCCTTGAATAATGGAAAAGAGGAAATGTGCTCAGTAAGAACCATCAATGCAGCAGGATTTAGAAAACTACTAAAGGCACAAGCAAACTTAAAACAAATGTGAGTGTAGACAGTCACTGGAAAATTTTAACCTTTCTAGAGGCTCAATTAAAAAAAAAAAGACTCTTAACTCAAGAGTAAAAAGCATCAGAAACCAGAAATCATTTTATTTTCTCTTTGGTGTTATTGTAGGTTTATTTGACATGGCCTGTGCCAAACTGTGCTGAGGGCTGCCCGGGTTCCTGGATTAAGGATGGCTACTGTGACAAGGCGTGTAACAATTCAGCCTGTGATTGGGATGGTGGCGATTGCTCTGGTAAGGATGTGCTAAACTGTAATTTGTTCACCTTTATGGAATTTTTTCATTCTCAATCATTTTGAACAATGTACTGTAGACTTAATTAAATATTCTTCACATATCGAGACAATCAATAATCTGCAGACTCTTTGGAGGTAATGATTAGTGTTTCCCTGTGGCCCAGTTAATTCATACTATCATCCATGGTTGAGTACATTTTCTTAGGTTGATCCTGCACTTGAAAATGCCCTTTCTTATTATTTAAAATAAGAAAATCTGGAATACACTTAATTATGTAGACTCAAGCAAGAATCACCCTGTTTCTTAACAGGAGCTCATGGATCGTAGCTTTCAGCAGCAAATTCCAATAGGTCACAGGATGACTAAAGAGATACAAAAGAAATAAATGTCTTATCTCCTCAGCGACTCTTCTCACTTCCTCACTTACGTATATTTAGACTTGTTGATAATAGCAATTTTTTATATTTATTTACTGCCTTTCAATTTATAAAGCATTAAATTTATAGAGCATTATTCATTATCTGCTTGAGTTTGTTGATTACCTAAGAAAGAGAGAATACATGCACAAATGTTGTCATGCCCATGTTCCATATGAGGAAACAGATTTGGAAATTTGTTGGATATTGGAGGAACCAAAGATTTGAGTTGTGTTTCAGTTAAGTCTGTCAGATGCACTTTTGAAAAATACAAGCAGCTGTAGGGAAAGAATACACATGTGCAAAGTAGATATGTACAGACCAGAAAACTCAGCCCCTAGTAGAACACTGACATTTGATAATGAGATGTCAGTACTCATAGTCAGACATGTCTTGGGCAGTTCTGACAAGTCATGGTCTTTAGAATAATCTCTTCCTGCTTCCCTGCTCCTCTATACCTGTCTGCACATGCCCCCTGAGCAGATTCGAGGCTTGTGCTTGTAGGTTCCACATCTATAAAGTGCTAAAACCTGGTCATCTTACTGCTGTCAAGTGATGCTCCCTTTTCAGTTTATGTTCTTCTTAAGATACATGAAATCTTCTGCTAAAGAACGGGGTGAAGCTTTTCTGACCAAAATTCACACATCTGTCTTGAAAACATTAGTAAGAAATAAGGACCTGTCTTTTTTCAAAATTGCATTCACAGCAAGATTCTGTCTTCCCTCCCTCCCTCTACAGGTAACAATGGCGGGAATCGCTACGTTGCAGGAGGCGGGGGTACTGGCAACATAGGAGTTGGACAGCCCTGGCACTTTGGTGGAGGAGTAAACAGTGTCTCTTATTGTAATCAAGGATGTGCAAATTCCTGGCTTGCCGATAAATTCTGTGACCAAGCCTGCAATGTTTTGTCTTGTGGGTTTGATGCTGGTGACTGTGGGCAAGGTATATATTCATTGCCATAAAAACATACTAAGAATAAGGAGATAAATATCCTTGACAAGTCAGGGAGGGGGTTGGATGGTTTTTGTTATTTAAAGTAATTCTCCGTATGTCCCTTTTCTAGTCTTGTATCCAAACTAGTTTTAAGTTAAAAGTAAGAGAAGGACACCGATCTTTAGAAAACAGCAGACACTAAAGATATGTCTTTTCCTATTATTGCTCCAGTCTGATTTTTGGACTAAGCATATTTACTTCAGCTGAAAATATGGTGAAGGCTTAATTTGGAAACAATTAAAGATCAGTAATTCATTAAATAAGGGTAGTTTGAATACTATACTGTATTTTGTTGATAGCTTATTAACGGAGGTCATTTTGGGAGAAAGTTTTTTTTTTTTTTTCAAATGGACAAAAGGAGAAGGATATTGGTAACTGGAATTTATTAAGAACCATGCCATATCTCTATAGAGAGTCAGTGTCAACATTCCATGTTAATTATTGTGATTGCCTTTGATAGTAAAATGAGCCCTATACAAGTAGCTGTTGTATTAGAATTCCTGATTACAGTATCTTAAAGTTACTCTTAGAAAGTAAAAACTCAAACCAAAGAATTAAAGGAAAAGGAGTAAAAATGCGGTTTTTTTAAAAAATCATGTTTTTGTTTTTTCCTCTAGATCATTTTCATGAATTATATAAAGTAACTCTTCTCCCAAACCAAACCCACTATGTTATCCCAAAAGGTGAATGCTTGCCTTATTTCAGCTTTGCAGAAATAGCCAAAAGAGGAATTGAAGGTGCTTATAGTGACAATCCAATAATTCGACATGCATCTATTGCCAATAAATGGAAAACCATCCACCTCATGATGTACAGTGGAATGAATGCGACCACAATACATTTTAATCTCACATTTCAAAATACAAATGATGAAGAGTTCAAGATCCAGATAACAGTGGAGGTGGACACAAGAGAAGGACCAAAACTGAATTCAACAACCCAGAAGTCTCACAAAAATTTGCTTAGCTCCATAACACTCATTCCAGAGGCAGAAATCCTTTTTGAAGATATTCCCGAAGAAAAACGCTTCCCAAAGGTCAAGAGACACGATTTTAATACCACAGGGAGATTGCAAGAAGAGCTGAAAATTCCCTTGATGAATATTTCACTCCTTCCAAAAGAGGCCCAATTGAGTCTCAAGAACTTGGATTTGCAACTGGAGCATGGAGATATCACTTTGAAAGGATACAATTTGTCCAAGTCAGTCTTGCTGAGATCATTTCTGATGAACTTACAGAATGCTAAAGTAAAAATAAACCAAGCTATCGTAACAGATGAAATAAATGGCAGTTTTGAGGTCCCACCAGAAAAACAGGCTCATAAAAACATCTTGCCAGACAGCTTAGGAGTATCTGAAAGATTGCACAGGTCGACTTTTTCAGCAGTGACAGTAAAAGTGAATGGTCAGAATCCATCACTGGCCTTCGAGACCAAAACAAGGTTTAAACCAGAAACTCAGTCCCCAAAAGTAGTAGGCGGGAGTATATCAAAAGAAAAGCTCTCATCTCTCATTGTTCCACTGGAAAACTATGTGACAAAAGAAAAGAAAATCACAGGGAAAGAAGAAAACAGAAAGGAGGAAAATGCTATAAATCCCATAGGTGTTAATGCAGTATTAACAGGAAGAAAGCTGCAGCATTATACAGAAAGTTACTTGGGCTTTTTGCCATGGGAGAAAAAAAAGTATTTCCAAGATCTTCTTGATGTAAGTTACGTGCATCTGTATTCTTTCTCGTACTCAGGAAAAATAAATAACCTTGTAAATGATAATGTACTGATATCATTTATTCGGCACTTCCCTATGCCAGCCATTGAACTAAGTGCTTTACTTACATGTTTTCTCTTAACTTCCCCAATAACCTGAATAATAAAAATACCATATAAGGGTATTTACTATTGTTATCCCCATTTGCAATTTAGGAAAAAGCCCTAGTGTAAGTGAGTAAGGGATTTACTCCACGGGCGTACCCGAGGAAGTAGGAAACCATGGATAGCATCTTGTCTTTACTTGGTATGTCAGATCTGATATTTTTCCAGCTTTACCAGAGGAAAAAAACTGAGGTGCCGGTAAGTTCATCAGCTTCCCCAGTGTCACAGCAGCAAGTCAGTGTGAGCCAGACCTCCAAGTTGGAGCCCTTTTCCCCTGTCTCACAGCCTCCACTGTGCCATGCCGTCATCTGTACATCTCCCAAGTGCTGTCACTGTGCTAACCACTGGGGGATGCAAGGTGACTGGAACACAGTCACTGCTTGTGGAGACTCAGAGACCAGCAGGGAAGACAGATTTATGGGCAGATCATTGTAGCGGTGAGATCAGCATCTCCTTTGAGGTATAGGCAAAGGGTCCAAAAGGAGAAGTCCTTCACTCTGCGGAGAGGTATTGGGGAAGACATCCATGAGGAAGTGCCCTGAGAGCTGACCTTTGAAGGGGTTAGGAGTTGACAGACCAAGAAAAGTCATGTGGCCTAGGCTGGGTAGTGAAGAAGCACAGCCATGAGTTAGAAAAGTCATGTGGTTGGGCTGGGAGAAAAGAGGGTGAAGAGGGAACTGTGTCTTGTTCCTCTCAGCATCTTTAGGATGTGTCTTGTGACTGGCTCACTGGGCATTTAGTAGCTGTTGAGTGAAGGACTGCACAGTTTTTGCCTATGTTTATTCCCTCACTTTTTTCCCTTTTTAAAAAAAAAATTTACAAAAGTACTATAGGCTAGTGGTAAAAACTGCAAGCAATGCAAAAATATACAGTAGAAAAGGGAAAGGTCTTCTTCCTTCCTCAGTCTCCCTCCTTGAAAGTATCCTAGTATTTTTCAGGATAGCAAACATATAAGCTGTGTAATTTCTGTTTTGCAACAGTAAAATTATGCTATGCATGTATTTCTCTGTAGTTGTGTTTTGATTTAGTAGTGTGTGAGCAAACTACTCATGTCAGTGCCATTGTTCTTTGTAACAGCTGCAAGTTATTTCCAGTGTTTTGTAATAAATATTCTTGTATATATATCTTACACTTGAGTTTTTTATTTCTCGGGGTAGATTACTAGGCCAACAGGTCTGACGCATGTAAACTTTAAATATGTCCTTCTAAAATGTTGCACCATTTCATACTTCCACAAACTGTACACAAGAGTGCTTATTTCTCTACAGGTTAATCAACACTGGTTAGTATCAATCTCTACGTTTTTATCAGTTTGAAATGCAAAAATAATTCCTTTTCTATAAAGTATATTTGAATTCTTTGCCAATTTCCTTTGCCCATTTAGCTCTGCCTCTTACTGGTTTTGATTTTATAATATTAACATTATTATATGGTGAGACCAGGTTTGTTTCCAGTATTCAAAGACTTTTTTTTTTGGAACCTGGCCAGTATGGGGCTGTGAACTCTTGACCTTGGCATTACGAGGCTGCCCTGTAACCGAGCTTAATGGACAGCCCTGTCTAGTCCTTGTATTCAGAACAGGTACTTGCTGTTTTGATGTCACCTGAAGAAATAACTTGATATTGAAAATACTGTCCTTTTTCATTTTACTCTGTTGATTTGGATCCCAAAACAATATATTTTTCAGCATTGCATATTTTTAAATTTTATATAAATGGAGCAGTAATACAGTGTGAATTTTCTACTTTTTTCACTCAACATTGTGTCTGTGAGATTTATTTATTTTGATGTTTACAGCTGTAGCTAATTCATTTTCTTTGTTGAGTAATATTCCATTTTATGAATAAACCACAATTTATCCCCACCTCTAAAGAGAGAAAATACTATCAAATTTATATATGTAAATACATTTTCTAAATGTTACATTGAATTGGCTTTCAAATCTCACAGTCAATGACCAGTCCTTGAAGGTACCCTATTAATAAACCTCTATCACACCCCTGTTGTTCTCAAGCAATACTGGTGATACTTGCACTGAAATCTAGTTTAGTCTTATTCTTAGGATCCTTAAAGAGACCTGTTAGCATGCATTTTATTTGCCCTTTGTGGACAGTTAGTGTCTAGTTATTACTACATTAGCAAAGCACACTTGTGCACTAAACATAATGCTGAGTTACGTGGAATTCTGTTTTCAGGAGGAAGAGTCACTGAAGACACAATTGGCATACTTTACTGATGGCAAATATACTGGGAGGCAACTAAAAGATACGTTTGCAGATTCCCTTCGATATGTAAACAAAATTCTAAATAGCAAGTTTGGATTCACATCTCGGAAAGTCCCTGCACACATGCCTCACATGATTGACCGGATCGTTATGCAAGAACTGCAAGATATGTAAGTCTTGCTTGTGTTTGAGTCGCTTGCATGTGTTCAGAGCTAAGGCAGCTTAAAATTTGCATATTCACTGTACTAAATTTATGGCTCTAATATTTGATGACTAATATGTTAAAAAGTATTGTCTAAATAAGTGGGAAGAAAAAAAATTCAGTTTCCACAAACATTAGATAACGTACATACTTTGAATATCCAGACCTCATCATATGTTATATTTGGACAGGTTTCCTGAAGAATTCGACAAGACATCATTTCATAAAGTGCGCCATTCTGAAGATATGCAGTTTGCCTTCTCTTATTTTTACTATCTCATGAGTGCAGTTCAGCCACTGAATATATCTCAAGTCTTTGATGAAGTTGATACAGACCAATCTGGCATCTTGTCTGACAGAGAAATCCGAACACTGGCTACCAGAATTCACGACCTGCCTTTAAGTTTGCAGGTGTTGTATTATTTTATTCTAAATTTTGTGACATGTTAAATTCAAATTTTAATTCTGACATGTCTCTTTTTCTCTTATATATTTCAGTTTAATGCAAGTAAAAGTAATTCTTAATATTTAATGGTTCATAACTAGTCCTTTTTCATAGTTTATAGTCCTTTTTAACTGCCAAAATTAAAAACAAATTTGAAGTCCATATTTTATAAGATTACTTTTTGTAGGTTTTCGGTAGGTATTGATTTTGTATTAAATGGAGAATAGCCAGACCATACCTACGTCTAATAGTCTTCTGGCGAGTTCATTCAGGAGCTTCAGGTGTGGCTGACTGGAGACCTCAGCCATGTTCCTCCGTCCTAGCATCCTCTAGTCTGAGGAGTAGGAAACTAACTGATGGAGTGTGCCAAGGTGAATCTAGTTGCAGGGCATTCCTTCCTATGATCCCCTGGACACCCTTGTGTAAAATGGGAATCCTATGGGCCAGGGCATTCTACTTTGAGATGAAGATGAAATATTTGTGTTTGCATTGTCTCATTCTGTTCTTTTTCAAGTGTCTTTATCTTAAGAATCATATAGTGAAACTTTCTTTGAAGATAGCATTTAAACTATTTCTGGAGACTTACATAATTTTTATTTTTAAAAACCACAAACATTACTTTTCATGCACATAACAGGTTTATCTTTTTATTTTGCTTTGTTAGGATTTGACAGGTCTGGAACACATGTTAATAAATTGCTCAAAACTGCTTCCGGCTAATATCACTCAGCTAAGCAATATTCCACCAACTCAAGAAGCATACTATGATCCCAACCTGGTAAGTCACATTGGTTACTTTTATGTACAATAGAAAGTATATTCTTATCAGGTGATATTTACACATTTCTGTATAGCACTTCAAAAACTAAAGGCAGGCTCTATGTTTAAATGCCTTTAGTGTAAAGTAGTAGCACAGATAATCCAGAAGCTCTTATGTCTTGCTTTGGAATCTAACCCCCCCTCCCATGAATATGTAAGCTAAATTTCATATTAGTTGCTTGTACCCATAAGCAGGTATCATATTCACCATGGCAGAAAATAGCCTCACAGCATTCTCGTTGGCCAGGGAGAGCAATCCTGAGGTTAAACATCAAACAAGGAAATATCATCAGGTGGAATACCATTTTCATCAAGCTGAATTGCTTTGATGCTGGCACTTTTTCCATCTTACCAGTAGAGGCAGTGGGTGATTTACACGCAACTACATTGGATTATCTCTTGGCTGAAGTAATTGGAAGACTTAATTGTAAGAGACATCCCAGTTTCAGAGAAGTTAAAAAAAGTGCATCTTAGAATTGATGAAACACAGGTATAATACAGCCTTTTAGTTATTTGTTTTTATTGTAACATAGTTAATTGTACATATCTGTGGGGTACAGAGTTGTATATCAATACCTGCAATATGTGATGCTCAAATCAGGATAATTAGTATATTCAACATTATGCAATGTAATTGTTTTTCGTGGCCCTTTACCAATTCTTCCCTTGCTCCTCCACCCCTCCCCCTTTCCTACCTCTGGTAACCTCAGTTCTGTTATCTCCTTTTGAAAGTTCAACATATTATTGTGACAGTTGTATCTTTCTTTTTTGTTTTTTTAATTGTTTTTTAGTTCCCACTCACATGAGTGAGGTCATGAGGTATTTCGCTTTTTGTTCCTGGCTTATTTCACTTAACATAATTTTTTCTAAGTACATCCATGTTGCTGTGAGTGGTAATATTTCATTCTTTTTTATGGCAGAGTAGTATTTCACTGTGTATATATACCACATTTTCCTTATCCAGTTGTCCAATGATTGACAGTTAGGTTGGTTCCAACTCTTGGTTGTTGTAAATAGAGCTGCAGTAAACATAGGGGTGCAGATATCCCTTCAACATGATGATTTCCATTCCTTTGGGTATACACCCAGCAGTAGGATTGCTGGATCATATGGCAGTTCTTTTTTTTTTGTCTTAAACAACAAACATTTCTTTCTCATAGTTCTGGAGGCTGAGAAGTTCAAAATCAAGGCACCAGCAGATTCAGTGTCTTTGAGGGCCCTCTTACTGGTTTGCAGATCTTTTTATTGTATCCTCTTATGGTGAAGAGAGAAATATCTTTCTCATTTCTTCTTATAAAGGCACTAATCCCATTCATGAGGGCTCCATCTCCCAGAGGCTGCACTTTCTAATACCATCACACTGAGGGTTGACATTTCAACATATGAATATGGGGGGGGACATATTTAGTCCATAACAGAACCGTTTACCCTCTTAAAAATTGTTGAGGGCCCCAAAGAAAATTTTGTGTGGTAAATATCATCTATTGACATTTTCCAGATAAAACATTAGAATTGAGAAATTCTTAAATTATTCACTGACTCATTAAAATGATAATGATATGAGGTTAAAAGTTCATGGAAAAATAGAATTGAAAGATAGTACAGTCTTTCCATGAACTTTTTGAAGTATGTATGCCAGTTCTATTTGTAGTTGTTTGAGCCATTTTCCATAATGGCTGCACCAATTTACAGTCCCACCAACACTGTAGGAGGGTTCCCCTTTCTCTGCATCCTTGCCAGCATTTGTTATTCTGTCTTTTTGATAATAGCCAGTCTAACTGAGGTGAGATTATATTTCATTGTGGTTTTGATTTGCATTTCCCTGATGTTAGTGATATTGAGCATTTTTTAATGTGTCTGTTACCCATTTGTATATCTTCATATGAGTATGCCTATTCAACTCCTTTGCCCATTTTTTAATCAGGTTATTTGTTTTTTTACTGTTAAGTTGTTTGGGTTCTTTGTATATTCTGGACATTAATCCTATGTTGGATGCATAGTTTGCAAATATTTTCTCTCATTCTGTAGGTTGTCTTTTCACACTGTTAATTGTTTCTTTTGCTGTGCAGAAGCTTTTTAGTTCGATATAATCCCATTTGTTTATTTTTTTCTTTTGTTGCCTGTGCTTTCGGGATCATATTCATAAAGTCTTTGCCCAGTCCTACTTTCTGAAGTGTTTCTCCTGTTTTCTTATAGGAGTTTTGTAGTTTCAGGTCTTATATTTAAGTCTTTGATCCGTTTTAAGTTGATTTTGGTATATGGCAAGAGGTACAGGTCTAGTTTCATTCTTCTACATATGGATGTCCAGTTTTCCCAGCACCATTTATTGAAGAGGTAGTCTTTTCCCCAATGTATTTTCTTTGTGTCTTTGTTGAAGATCAGTTGGCTGTAAGTTTGTGGGTTGCTTTCTGGATTCTCTATTCAGTTGCATTTATCTGAGTGTCTGTTTTTAATGCCAGTACTATGCTGTTTTGGTTAATATAGCTTTGTAGTATAATTTGAAGTCAGGTAGTGTAAGAATGCCTCCAGGTTTTTTTTTTTTTCCTCAGGATTGCCTTGGCTATTTGGGGTCTTTTGTTGTTCTATATGAATAGTAGGATTGTTTTTTCTATTTCTGTGAAGAACGTCATTGGTATTTTGATGGGGATTGTATTGACTCTGTAGATTGCTTTGGGTAGTATGGACATTTTCACAATGTTAATTCTTACAATCTGAGAGCATGGAATGTCTGCATATTTTTGTGTCCTCTTTAATTTCTTTCAACAAAAGTTTGTAGTTTTCATTGTAGATATCTTTCACCTCTTTGGTTAAATGTATTCCTAGGTGTTTTAATTTTTTGGTGACTATTGTAGATGGGCTTGCTTGCATGATTTCTTTTTATGCTAGTTTGTTGTTGGAGTATAAAAATGCTACTGATTTTTGTGTATTGATTTTGTATCTTGAAACTTTACTGAAATCATTTATTAACTCTTGAGAGTTTTTCTGTAGAATCTTTAGCTTTCCTATACGTAGGATCATGTCATCTGCAAACAGGGACAATTTGACTTAGTCTTTTCCAATTTGGATGCCCTTTATTTCTTTCTCTTGCCTGATTCCTCTAGCATCCAATATTATGTTAAATAGGCATGGTAAGAGTGGGCATCCTTGTCTTGTTCCTGTTCTTAAAGGAAAGGCTTTCAGCTTTTCCCCATTCAGGATGATATTGATGGTGGGATTGTCATAGGTGGCTTTTTTTTTTTTTCCTCCATTTTATTTTAATAGTGAACTGTGGCACACAAGTTACCAATTCTTATCTTGTTGTGCACGAACAAATAAGTGACCTAGTGAGCCCATTCAATGCTGCATGTTAGTTTATGTTGTACCTAATTCCTGAATGTCACTAGTCTAACTTGCTATTTACTTTATTTTTATTTTTACTTATTTATTTATATTCTAATTTAATTTATTGAATCAAAATTGATTATACATATTTTGGGAGTTAAACATTGAGATATGTAGATCAAATCAATATTACTAGCGTATATACTATTACAAATCATAATTATTCTTTATGCCCCTTGTCCAATATCTTCCCTTACCCAACTCCCTTCCCCCTCTCCCCTCTAATTACTCTAGATTTCTTCTCTTCTTCTGAAAGAGCAATGGTTACTTTGTTAATTTGTTGCCTAGATGATCTGTCCAATGCTGAGAGGTGTGATCTGGTTTCCCAGTATTATCGTAGAGCAGATGCTTCTTCTGTCAGTCTGAAATTGGCTTTGTGGAGAGAGACATCCTCTTCTTTTTATCTCTGCTGGTGACTCTCCTTATGTGAATGCACTCCAGTGGTTGGCAGACCATCTACGTGGTAGTTGTGGCATCTAGCTGCTTTTGTGGCAGCCATGGTTATTGTGGTGGCTGCAGTGGGCCACCCACATGGAGGTGATGTTTTTGGCATGCTCCTTGGCACTGGTGGTGTGCCTAGTTGTGGGAGGGTGGTCCAGTCCCCTCCTCCATGCCCTGGGTCCCCAAGTGGGTCCCAAGGCACTGGCATGGTGTGCCTGGTTGTGGGAGGGCAGTCCGGTCCCCTTCTCCATGCCCCAGGTCTCTGGGCAGGCCCCAAGGCGCTGGCCCAGTGTTCCTGGTTGTGGGAGGGCAGTCTGGTCCCCTTCTGCATGACTTGGGTCCCTGGGCGGGCCCTGAGGTACTGGCGTGGTGTGCCTGGTTATGGGATGAGGGTCTGGTTCCTGGCTCCAAGCCTCAGGTCACCAGGTAGGCCCTGAGGCACTGGCTTGGTGTGCCTGGTTGTGGGAGAGGGATCCAGTCCCATTCTCTATGCCTCAGGTCCCTGGGTGGGCCCTGAGGTGCTGGCACAGTTTGCATGGATGTGGGAGTGGGGTCTGGTCCCTGGCTCCAAGCCTCTGGTTCCTAGTCAGGCCCCAATGTGCTGGTGGTGTGCCTGGGCTGGAACCAATTTTTTGTCCTTTGCTTACTTCTAACATAGAGGAACTTCCTGTAGGCACTTGAGCTGTGTGATTGAGTTAAATTGCTGCTTTGCTGCTGTTTCCCTAGGGAAGGCTTTTTGTGCATCTCAGGGTTTAATGATTGATCTTATAGGAAGTTCTGGCTTTCCGGAGACCCAGGGTGGATCTGTGTTGTGTAGAATCTCTGATCTTGGCCTAATTTTTTTCATCAAACTGCACCCCATGCATTTCTGCATTCCCGACCAGTCTCCTCTGAGTGGTCCTGCACTGATTGGGGGGACAGATCGACTATCCTTGCTGTGCCCCAGTGTTCTCCTCATGGACCCATCTCCCCCACCACCTGTGCTCCAAATACTTCCCATGGGATGGGTCCAGTGCCAGTCCCTTGCAATGACTCACCAGCCTCTGAATGGCTCCCCTTTTTCAGTTGTTCCGGCTCCTTGCCCCTATGTGGGTCCATGGGAACTCTATTGGTGGTCTTGCTGTCCTGGGGGCCGCCAAGGCCCTTTTCTCCTCTGTCACCTCTAAGTAACTCCATCTGAAGGGCACAGCTGTGGCTTCTGCCAGCTTTTGCTCCATGCGCTCATCAGCTTGAGTCTTAAAGTAGCCACAGCCTGAAATGCTCAGAGCAGTTTTCTCTTTCTCTCATCGTGGTTTCTCCCACCTTCATGAACTCTGTAGGTCTCTCCTTCTCTTCCCCTGAGCTCCAGCGGCCCCAGCTTAGCTGATGTTATATTTTTATAGTTGTAAATTGGTTGATTTGTGTTAGAGAATGATGCTGGGAACCATCTATTCCACCATCTTGACTGGAACTCTGTCATAGGTTTTTATTGTGTTGAGATACTTTCCTTCTATACTTAATTTGTTGAGAGTCTTTATCATAAAGGCTGTCAAATTTTGTTAAATGCTTTTTCTTCATCTATTGAGATAATAATATGGTTTTTGTCCTTGATTTTGTTGATGCAGTATATCACATTTATTGATTTGTGTATGTTGAACCATCCTTGCATCCTTAGGATGAATCCCACTTGATCATGGTGTATAATTTTTTTGATGTGTTGCTGTATTCTTTTTGCCAGTATTTTATTGAGGATTTTTGCATCTATATTCATCACAGATATTGGCCTATAATTTTCTTTTTTGTTGTATCTTTGTCTGGTTTTATTATCAGAGTGATGCTGGCTTCATAGAATGAGTTTGGGAGAATGGCCTCTATTTCAGTTTTTTGGAATAATTTGAAGAGAATTGGTATTAAATCCTCTTTAAAAGTTTGGAAGAATTCAGCAGTAAAGCCATCTGGTCCTGGGCCTTTGTTTGTTGGGAGACTGTTGATTACTGCTTCAATCTCATTGCTTGTCATTGGTCTGTTCAGGTTTTCTGTTTCTTCTTTTTTCAGTCTTGGTAGTTTGTATGTGTCCAGAAGTTTCTCCATTTCCTCCAGGTTTTTAAATTTGTTGGTGTATAGTTGTTTATAATAGTCTCTAATGTTTCTTTGTATTTCTGTGGTATTTCTTTTTTCATTTTTGTTTTTGTTATTTGGGTATTCTCTCTTCTTTTTTTAGTTAGCCTACCTAATGATTTGTCTATTTTGTTTATCTTCTCAAAAAACCAACTTTTGTTTCATTGATCTTTTGTATCATCTTTTGAATCTCTATTTCATTTAGTTTTGAATTGATCTTAATTATTTCTTCCCATCTACTTATTTGGGGACTGGATTGTTCTTTTTTTTTCTAGTTCTTTGAGGTGTAGTATTAGGTTTTTATAAGAAATCTTTCTGTTCTTTTGACATAAACGTTTGTTGCAATAAACTTCTCTCAATATTGTTTTTGCAGTATCATACAGGTTTTGGTATGATGTGTCTTTACTTTCTTAAGTTTTGAGAAATTTTAATTTCTTCTTGGATCCATATGTCATTCAGGAGCATGTTGTTTAATTTCCATATGTTTGTATAGTTTCCAGAGTTTTGCTTGTTATTGATTTCTAGTTTTAACCCATTGTGGTCTGAGAAGATACTTGAAGCGATTTCATTTTTTAAAACTTTGTTGAGGCTTGGTTTGTGACCTAACATAGTAAATCCTGGAAAATATTCCATGAGCAGATGAGAATAGTATACATTCTGTGGTTGTTGGATGAAATGTTCTGTAGATATTTGCCAAGTCTAACTGATTAAAGTATGGTTTAAATCCTGTGTTTCTTTGTTGATTTGTTGCCTACATGATCTGTCCAACGTTGAGAGATGGGTGTACAGGTCCCTAACTATCATTATATTTGGGTCTTTCTCTTTACTTTGATCTAACAGTGTTTGCTTTATATATCTGGGTGCTGCAGTATTGGGTGCATATGTATTTATGATTGTTATGTCTTCTTGATGGATAGATCCCTTTATCATTATACAGTGGTCTTCTTTGTCTCTTTTTCTAGTTTTTTATTTAAAGTTTATTTTATCTGATACAAAAATAGCTACTCCTGCTTTTTGATTTCCACTTGCATGGTATATCATTTTCCCTTCACTCTTAGTGTGTGTGTATCTCTACAGGTTAGGTGAGCCTAACAGCAGGTAGTTGGGTCCAGCTTTTTAATCCAATCAGCCAGTCTGTCTTTCAAGTGGGGGTTTTAATCCATTCACATTTAAGGTTGTTGCCAAAAGGTATTGTCTTACTTTTGGCATTTTATTGATTTTTTCATTTGGATGTTTTAAATATCTTTTGTTTCTTTCCCTTTCACTGTTTGTCTTTGGTGTTTGTTGGAGTTTGGAGATGGCAGCATACAGTTTCCTTCTCTTATTTGCATTTCTGTTCTTCCAGTGGGTTTTGTTCTTTGTCATGTATTCATGGTAGTGATTACTGTTTCTTGGATTCCAGAAGTAGGACCCCTGGAGGATTTCTTGTAGGGCTGGTCATGTGGTAGTGAACTCTCATAGTTTTTGTTTGTCTGGGAAATGTACTATTTCTCCCTCATTTCTGAAGGATAGCCTTAGTGGTTATAGTATTCTTGGCTGGCAGTTTTATTTTCTTTTAGTATTTTGGATATATTATCCCATTCTCTTCTAGCCTGTAGAGTTTCTGTTGAGAAGTCTGCTGTTAGTATGATGGGGACTCCCTTATAGGTGACTTGACACTTTTGTCTTGCTGCTTTTAGGATTCTCTCTTTGTCTTTGAATTTTGCCAGTTTGACCCTAATGTGTCTTGGAGAGGATATTTTTGGTGTGAATCTGTTTGGGGATTTTTGACCATCCTGAATCTGAAGGTCCATTTCTCTCCCTGTACCTGTGAAGTTTTCTGCTATTATTTCGATGAGTAGGTTTTCAATGCCTTTTCCTTTCTCCTTCCCTTCAGCTGTTACACTCTCTTTGTCACCTCTCTCCCGCTGGGTGATGGAGATGCAAAGGATTACTCAAAGCCCATTTCTTCTGAGCACTGAGAAACCCCGAAGGGGTTAATTTCCAGGAACCCTCAAGAGAGAGGCATTCCTCCTTGGAAAATTAACACAGGACTGGGGTTCTGTCTCAGTATTTATTCTCCAGTCCAGAAAGTTACAGAAAAGGAACATAGATGGAGTTATGGCTAAGTATAGTTTAACAATAGAGGCTGGTAACATCAGTGAAACAACAGAGTGACATTCCATAATGAAGTTTGCAAAAGGTTAAGTCAATCCACCAACAAAAGCTTCTTCTTAGCAAATACCGTCTTTTCCTACAGCAGTTTCCTCAGTATGTTTACATAACAATCAAGTAACTTTAGGTTAACCTGCTCCAAGGGCATCTGTCCTTGAGCCAACAATTTTGCTGTGTTACAATTCTTTATCTACAAAAGAGACTTTAGCTTGGGGAAAGTTTCCTGTCTTTTGTAAGCTTAAAATTTCTATGTGGAATTTTAAAAGTTAGGTTATACCTGAAACTGCACGGCTTTGGAAGCTTGGCCCTGTGAAATACATTTGCTTTATAAATGTTAGTATACTCCACATTCAGCAGTATCCATGATTTGGATGTTTGTGTACTTAAGGTTGTCTGCTGTCTCTCTTAGATTTTCTTCAGTTTTTTAAAATTATTTTTTCTTTTCTTTTGTCTGCCTGAGTTATTTTGTAGAGACTGTGCAAGAAATTCTTTCTTCTGCTTGCTGTAGCCTGCTGCTTAAGTTTTCAGTTGTGCTTTTATTTTGTTGAATGACTCCTTCAGTTCTACGAGTTCTGCTACATTCTTTTTTAAAGAATTAATCTCTTTGTAAATTTTCTCCTTCATATCCTAAGTAGTTTTGCTGAGTTCATTGTGTCATCTAACTGTGTCTTCTTGTGTCTCATTGAGTTTCCTTAAGATTTTTCTTGGAATTCCTTTTCAGTCATTTCAAGGGTTTCCTGCTCTGTGGAGTCTGGTACTTGAGAATTATTATATTCCTTTGGCAGACTCATCTTTTCTTTTTTTTTTTTTTTTAGTATTTCTAATATCTTTACATTAATGTCTAATTATCAGGTATAGCAGTTGCTTCTTCTGTTACTTTTCTTCCCTGGACTCTGCTGCTGACCCTCCTTGTGTCAGTGCAGCCAAGTTGTTGGTGGTCAGCCTGCACAGCAACAGTGGCTACTGCTCTGGTAACAGGCCACCCTTGCAGCAGCAGTTGTTGTAGAGGTCACTTTGGCATGCTGCCTGAGTGACACCAGTGGCTCCTGTGGCAGTGTGCTGCTCCCATGATGATGGTGGCTGCCTGGTGGTGCTGGTGGTGGTAGCAACTGCAGCAGTGGTGGTTGTAGCAACCACCCACTTGTCTGCAGCGTCCACAGTGGCAGCTTGTGTAGCTACCTTGTCTGCATCAGCAGCAGTGTTACCTCATGTGGGCGGCAGGGGCACTGGCGGCTGCAACTGCCTCCCTTGCACCTGCACTGTCTACAGCGGCAATGTGGTTACTTCATGTGGGAAGCAGGGGTGCTGGTGGCTGCAGCTGCCTCCCTCACGTCTGTGGTGTCCTAGGCTGTGTCCCTGGCATTAGCAGGGTTACCTTGAGGGGGTGCCAGTGGCTGCAGCTGCTTCCCTCTCATATGCAGTGTCCTTGGTGGCAGCGGGGTTACTTTGTGGGGGCAGTAATGGCATTGGCGATTGCAGCCTACTCCATAATGTCTGCAGTGTCTCTGGCAGTAGTGGGGTTAACTCATGGCATCAGCAATGGTAGCAGTGGTTGCAGCCACCTCCCTTGTGCCTGCAGAGTCTGTGGCTGCAGTGACAGGTCACCCACAGGACTGCTGCTGTGCTGGGAGCTGCTCTGTGATGGGCGATGGTTCTGGGACTGGTCAGTGGCTCTGGTGACTGCCATGGCAGTGGGCCTGTTTTGATCTTCTGCTGGGGGAATGCTCCCTGGGCATCTCTAGTCCACCATCTTCCCAGAAGTCTGCTATAATACAGCCTTTAACATGAGGTTTACAGTTAATTTTTACCAAAACGTGGAGAAATGCTTACAAAATAGAATTAAGTGGGGGCAAAATAGTATCATATACATAGTACGATTTGAACTATGGAAAACTCCCAAATCCCCCCCTCCTTACACACACATGTATCCCAAAAGATAATAGAAATGACAATAGGTTAAATCACAGGTAGTTTTTAGTATCCTTTTGTTACAGTAGTATTTTCCTTATTTTCTATAATGAATAGCTTTTGCTTTCATAATTAGAAAAAAATGTTATTTAAAAACATTTACTATCGGGCCGGCCCGGTGGCGCACTGGATAGTGCGCCGCTTGCGAAGCGCGGCGGCGCTCCCGCCCGAGGGTTCGGATCCCACATACAGACCGGTTCCCGCTCACTGGCTGAGCGAGGCGCGGGAGCAACACCGAGGGTTGCAATCCCGTTGCCGGTCCCCGGTCCGGTGCGGGGGCAACACTGAGGGTTGCGATCCATTGCCGGACACGGAAAAAAGACAAAAGACAAAAAAAAAAAAAAAAAAACATTTATTTTCTTGCAAATTTTTTTTTTTGGCCGCTGGCCAGTACTAGGATCTGAACTTTTGACCTTGGTGTTATCAGCACTACATTCTAACCAACTGAGCTAATTGGCCACCTGTCCTGCGAATCTTCAAGCCATATACAGACAGTCCCTGACTTATGATGGTTCAACGTAATGATTTTTCAACCTTATGATGATATGAAGGTGATAGACATTCAGTAGAAACCTTTCTTTGAATACCCGTACAACCATTCTGTTTTTCACTTTCAATACAGTATTCAATAAATTACCTGAGATACTCAACACTTTTTTATAAAATAGGCTTTGTGTTAGATGATTTTGCCCACTGTAGGCTAATGTAAGTGCTCTGAGCACATTTAAGGTAGGCTCGGCTAAGTTATGGTGTTTCATAGGTTAGGTGTATTTAAGTGCATTTTCAACTTAACAATATTTTCTTTTATCGTGATCTTTTATCATTTATCCAGAAGTAACCCTATCATAAGAAGATAATATTTGTTTTTTTTTTTTTCGTTAAATTTTTATTTTGTCAATATACACTGTATATGATTATTATGGCCCATCACCGACACCTCCCTCCCTCCTCCCTCTTTCCCCTCCCCCCCAAGAATGTCCTTTCCGTTTGCTTGTTGTAACAACTTCATAAAAGTATAGAAGTCATAAGAAGATAATATTTGTATAAATAATTTATAATTGACTGCAGATAAGATACTTGTAAGTGACTGTAGAAAAGAGTAATAAAATCAGTTAAAAATCTGATTCCCAAAGTTTCCTTCTTTCTTTTGCAAACTTTGGTTTTCTAGTAAGACTTTTCAATTATCAGTCCCTGTGCTTATTTGGAACTTGAGGAGGTGTGTTCTTTTCTAAGGAAAGATGATATATGCATAGAAACAGTTATTCTTCTTGCTTTGTGATAGTTACAATGAAAGATTATTGAGAGATTTTAGGTGTTTTTTTTTTTTTTTTTTTATAAAGATGACCAGTAAGGGGATCTTATCCTCCAACTCGGTGTTTTCAGCACCATGCACTCTGAAGTGAGCCAACTGGCCATCCCTATGTAGGGATCCAAACCCATGGCCTTGGTGTTATCAGCACCACACTCTCCCAAGTGAACCACGGGCTGGCCCAGAGATTTTAGTTTTATTTTGAAATGTGTACATCTTAAATTGCTAGCAGAATAATATTTTAGTGTTTGCCATATTTATGGCATGAGGTTTAGAATCAGCAAATATCCTTTGAGAGCTAAGAATTAAGTAAGTGAGGCTGCTTTGCTAACTAATAATTTAGTCTTGATGCTCATGCTAATAAACTGGTCAGAGCACAAGTATTAGTTAATGTCACTTGAGTGAACTCTTAGCCAAGGTGTAGGCTTCATTATTATAATAACAGTGATTATACATAGGATAAAGAAAGCATTTTCTAATTAGACTATAAGAATCACAAGTTAGCTTATGAGCTATAACATACTCATATAGACTAGTTCATTATATTTTGTTTTAGAAATTTATTAATAAATTACACTACCTTATTGAGACTGTTTAATAGATAGTTTGGAGTAATGTGTGATTAAAATAAAACTTTATTTACAAAAACAGGCGACTAGCCAGTGGGTTGTAATATGCCAATTTGATTTTCAAAATATTGCATTAAAACATTCATCTTAATGACTGAGTGTTTTGGTGTCCCATTAAGTTTTGTACCCAAGATGAGTAGCTCACTCCCTGCCCCCGCCGCTTCCTGGGGCTCTTCCCTGATGTAACATCTGATCTTGTATTTTCTCACAGCCACCAGTCACTAAAAGTCTAGTAACCAACTGTAAACCAGTAACTGACAAAATCCACAAAGCATATAAGGACAAAAACAAATATAGGTAAGTAGCATATACATTTTCTCTTTGTTTAGTTTAAGAATAATTACAAAAGTCTGGCATTTTCATGATTTTACAATATTTTATCTATTAAGCATTCTTTTAAAATTTATGTGAGATTATTTGCTTTAGTAGCATTGAAAGATTAAGTCATTCTGTGGATGTTAAGTCCACAAACATTTTTAAAAAATGTTTTCCCTGTTGAAATTTTGTGTCTCATTTCCATATAAGTATTTAAACTCTTTAAATATGTTTTGATAATTAGGTTTGAAATCATGGGAGAAGAGGAAATCGCTTTTAAAATGATTCGTACCAATGTTTCTCATGTGGTTGGCCAGTTGGATGACATAAGAAAAAACCCCAGGTACTGATTTTTGCAAGTAAACATGGATAAAAGGCAGTAGAACAAGAGAGAAGGGAGTGACTTATTTCTGTTTAAAGCAAACAGCAAAGCTTAATGGTGGAGGTGGTGGTTGAGCTGGGGGTTGACTGAGAGAGATGATTTGCAAATAGAGGTAGGGTCCCCATTGCAGAAGGGCTTGCCCGGATACCTAAGAATTGGGCAGTGAGTCTAAGGGGCAGACTGCATCAGGGGAGGGGGGGAGGTGGACCAAACATCTGGGCCGTCACAGCATTTCTGAAAAGACACTTCCATAGCAGTTGTTTTGGTAGTTAGACTTATCTTCATAATTCAACGTGAAGTTCACATTAGCTTTCGAGGTATAAGAAATGCTACCATAAATGTGAAAATTTCCAGCTGGCCCCTAACTGTCACCTTGGCTGGTTTGATAGAATTGGTTAAAATCTGCATTTTTGAGGTTTTCTTTTTTTTTTAAACTATAGTGGGAAATAGGTGTTTGATCAGTTTCTTTGGGGATATAAAATAGAATATTTTTCATTTTTGAGTCTTAAATGCATTTAGAAGTCCTCACTTACAGCTCATTTAAATTAGGACATGTAAAATTTCTAGACATTTTAAAGCTGTGATTTTTTTTTTTTTTCTATAATCCCATTCTTGTGTGGGAGGGATTAGAAATTTGAGAAAAATGAAAATATCTTTAATGCCTATTTAGTGTCTTCAGTAATCCAGTAAAATACTTGATTTCCTACAAAATATTTCTTAGAAGTCAAGCAAACAATAAGCTACAACTCTGTTTTTAAATTAATTTTTTAATTGATACGTATTACTTGCTCATATTTATGGGGTACAGGGTATATTTCAATACCTGTTTGCAGCTCTCTGTACATGCTCTTCCCTCTACCTGGAATGCACTGCTCTAATTTTTTTAAGATAGCTTTAGCTTTTAGGAACCAGTTGTGATGAAGGTACAGAATTTTCCCCATTCTGCTGATGTGCTGCCTCAATCAATAGCAGTCTATAATAATAACGTGTGAATTTGTAGTTTTTAGTTGTAGCATGTACTTTCATGTCTTTGTGCTGGTTTGGAAGTGAGAATCCATAGTTATCTTCATGGAACTGAAAGGGACAGGGCTTTAGTAAAATGATACATGGCAAGCCAGACTTCTCCACAGTGTTAGCCAGGCCCGCTGCCTCCTGTATACCTAAACAGATTTTATCATTTTTAACTCTTGTTTGCATATTTTGTTTTGTTTTACTTTTGCGAGGTGAGGGTTCATTTCAAGTCAGGCATGGAAAACTCATCTTCTAACTGACTTCAGCTTTAAGGACATGTCTACCCCTTTCACACAGATTCTGGAACAGGCAGTGTCCAGGCTTTGCTTTTCTTTGACCTGCTCAGCCCTTCTGTCCTCCGGCTTGTGTTGGCTTCATCCTCAGACCATTAACATACATACAAAAACTTTTTTCGTTTTTTTAATTTTTATTGAATCATAATTGATTATACATATTTTTGGGGTGCAATGTTGAGATACGTTACTAGCATATATATTGTTACAAATCGTACTTATTCTTTATGCCCCTTGTCCAATCTCTCCCCATCCCCCTCCCTCCCCCCCCCCAATTACCCTAGATTTCTTCTCTCTTTCTGAAAGAGCAATGGTTACTCTGTTGATTTGTTGCCTAGATGGTCTGTCCAATGCTGAGATGTGTGTTTAGGTCCCCCAGTATTATGGTAGAGCAGATGCTTCTGTCAGTCTGGAATGGACTTTGTGGAGAGAGACATCCTCTTCTTTTCTTTGGTCTCTGCTGGTGAGTCTCCTTGTGTCAGTGCACTCCAGTGGCTGGCAGACCATCTGCATGGTGGATGTGGTGTCTAGCTGCTTTCTTGGCAGCCATGGTTATTGTGGTGGCTGTGGTGGGTCACCTATGTGGAGGTGATACTTTTGGCATGCTCCTTGGTGCTGGCAGTATGCTTGGTTGTGAGAGGAGAGTCTGGTTCCTGGATCCATGCCTTGGGTCCCCAGGAGGCCCTCAAGGTGCTGGCAGTATGCCTGGATGTGGGAGGGGGGTCTGGCCCCTGGCTCCATGCCTCGGGCCCAGGCAGGCCTTGAGGCACTGGTGGTGTGCCTGGGCAGGAACTAATTTTTTGTCATTTGCTTACTTCTAAAGTGGGGGAACTTCCTGTTGAGACCAGTACTTGAGCTGTGGTTGAACTAAATTTCTGCTTTGCTGCTGCTTCCCTAGAGAAGGTTTTTGTGCAGCTCAGGTTATAATGGTTGACTTTGTAGGTACTTCCAGCACTCCAGAGACCTGGTGCACCTGGGTTGTGTAGACACTGTGATCTGGGACTGAGTCTTTTCATCAAACTGCACCCCATGTGATTCTATATTCCTGATCAGTCTCCTCTGAGTGGTCCTATGCTGATTGGGAGGCAGATCAGCTGTTCTTGCTGTGCCCCAGTGTTCCCCTGGTGGGCCTGTTTCCCCTACTGCCCATGCTGCAAACACTTCCCATGGGACGGGCCATGCACTGGTCCCTTGCAGTGTCTCACTGGCCTCTGAGTGGCTCCTTTTTTCAGTTGTGTCTCCTTGCTCCTATGTGGGTCCAAGGGAACCCTACTAGTGGTCTTGCTGTCCTGAGGGCTACCAAGGCCCTCTTCTCCCCTGCCGCCTCCAAGCAACTCCATCCAAAGGGCACAGCTGTGGCTTTTGCTGGCTCCTGCTCTGTGTGCTCAGCAGCTCCAGCCTGGAAGCGGCTGCAGCACAAAATGGTTGGAGTGGTTTTTTCTTTCTCTTATCATGGCTTCTCTCACCTTCATGTACTCCATAGGACTCTCCTCCTCTTCCCCTGAGCTCTAGCAGCCCCAGCTTTGCTGTTGTTGCTTTGCTATAGTTGTAAATTGGTTGATTTGTGGGAAAGAGTGACACTGGAGACCGTCTATTCCTCCATGTTGACTGGCAGCTCCAAAAACTTCAACACTGATTAAACGATACCATCTAATGGGTGGCTTGTATTCAGATGTCCCCAGTTGCCTCTAAATGCCCTTTATAGCTGTTGTCTGTCTGGTTTTTTGTTTGTTTTTAATCCATGATATAATCAAGGCTCCTGTGTTGCATTTGGGTGATGTAGCTCTTTAGTATCCTTTAATTTAATTCAGGCCCCAAGTTTAGAGAATGATGGTGTACCACACAGCCATCACTCGCCTCCAACAAGAATCAGTTTATATTTGATCTTGTTTCATCTCAACACACCCACTCCTTCACCACCACTTCCCGATTGCTTTTAAGTAAATCTTAAACACTGTATCATTTTTAGTATGTATCTCTAAAATACAAGGATTCTTAAAAATATAATCACAATACCATTATCACCCTAAAAAATCAGTAATGATTCCTTATTATGATCAACTAGTCAGCTATGCCTTTCTCCATATGCCTTTCATAAGCATTTATATGTTTTTTGTTTTTAAGTTTGGTGGTCTGAAGTGGTATCAAATAATTCATTGCAACTAAACATATAGGTTTCCCCTCCATCTCTCTTTTTTTTTTATTTTAACTATATAGTTTTTTGCATGTATATGTGAAGAAACTCGGTGATATATTTTATAGATTTCCACTTTGTACTTCTCTAATCGTATCCCAGTTGTTTAACATGTTCTTGTGTCCCCTGTATTTCTCATTAATTGGTAGTTGGATGCAAAGGCTTTATCGGATTTAAGTTTTTTGTTTTTTTAATTTTGGCAAGTCTACTTCAAAAGTGTTGTCATTCCTACCTATCACTTTAATGGGCCCTCAGTTTAGTGACGTTGCCTTGAAGGGCATTTGAGACAGGTAGGGAAGCACCAACCTGATCTGCTTTTGCCAGAACTCTAGCATCTTACAGCTTGGTTGGAGTCATATTAAGTAGGAATCATCGAACTCATAGAATCTGTAGCTATAAGGGACTGTATCTGTCTCAAATCTCTACACGACCACTCTTCCCAATCAACTATCAGTTCAGATAACTTGGTTTTAGGTACTTACTAATTTTTTCCCAGCTACTAACAAAATATTTCATTCAGTTAACTACCTTTATTGAACACTTAATTCAGTACACACTAAATGGAAATCATTAAATTTACTCCCATAGCTAGAAGGCTCTTTTATGGTGATCTGTCTACCCTAGTTCTCTTGTTTTACAGGTGAGGAGTACCTAACAACAAATTTTATGGAACATTACTGCCCCAGAGAATCATATCAGCAAATGTGCCAACTTGAGACATAGTTCACTTAAAATATATTTGGAATACACATTCCTTGTTTTGTTAGGTCAGGTTCATCCTTATGATAACCAATAACCCTGGTTCTCTATTATTTCAGGAAGTTTGTTTGCCTGAATGACAACATCGACCACAATCATAAAGACGCTCAGACAGTGAAGGCTGTTCTCAGGGACTTTTATGAATCCATGTTCCCCATACCTTCCCAGTTTGAGCTGCCAAGAGAATATCGAAACCGTTTCCTTCACATGCATGAGCTGCAGGAATGGTAAATTCTCATGTTTCATATGTACAATGTGTGTATATGTGTATACATACGCTACATATCTATATTTTAGAATGTTGACATTTCTTTAATGTGTTATTTGCTCTGTAATTTCTTTGCAAAAATACAGCTATAATTTTTATTGCATTTAATCTTTGAAAAATACTGGCATTTCAAGAGATTTGAAAAAATATGTAACCGGGCTCTTTCAGTATAGTTGGAAGTTCATTTATTTAACTGTTGATCAGTGTATAGGCCAACAGGAACAGCAATATGGAAAAGCTAGTTTAGTACAAAATGAAAGGTGTGTGAAGTCAGTATGTGCAGAGCTGGTGGTCAGAGGCTTTGGGCTAAATGGAATTATGCTAAGTCCTGAGGGCTTGGTGAGAAGGGAACAGTGAGCAAAGGTCTGGAGATGAGAATAATCAGGGCAGGCTTATTTCCCACTATTTGTGTTGGAGAATTTATATACTGAAATAGTGGGAAATAAGCCTGGAAAGGTATTAGGAGCTATTTCATTCAGAGTCTTAAGAACCCAACTGTCAGATTGGCCATTATGACTAACCGGAAAACTTTACAGATGAGTGAAGGATCGACATTTGTTTAAGTGTTGTTTAGAAATTATCTGACAGCATTGTGAAGGATGAAAACAAAAGACAAGCATCAAGGACAGCATTTTTTAAAAAATTGAGGTGAAAGTCATATAGCGTACAATTGAGTCGTATCTCATGCATTCATAGTGTTGTGCAACGTCTCTCTAGTTTGAAAACCTTCATCACTTCAGAACACCCCATACCCATTAAGCAGTCACTCCCCACACCTCGTACCTTCTGCCCCTGGTAACCATTAATCTGCTTTTTCTCTGTATCAATTTGCCTCTTCTGGGCATTTCTTATAAAAGGTATCACAATATTTGGTGTTGTGCGTTTGGTTTCTTTCACTCAGGGGAGAACATTTTTGAGGTTGGAATCGCCTGGGGACTCCATAGTGAGTGCTGTTTTCAACTAGAGTCATGGGAGTGGAAAAGAAGAGCACTCTGTTACAAAGGAATGACATCTGAGCTTGGTGACTTGCCAGATACAAGGGAGAGGACAGCCAGAAGTTGACTGAGGTTTTAAGGCACCAGGTTTAACTTAGAAAACCTGGTGCCCCTGACCCACAGGGGCGTTGGACAGGGTAGCTGGTTGTAGCAGTGTGCGGTAACAGCAATGCATGTAAGGGAGAGTTGGCAATAGAGGGATGGATGCTGGAGCTGAGGAAGGCCTAATTGAGGAAATCATTTTTCACAGAGCTTACAGTTGAAATCATGACCCAGAATAGATTTTTGGTAGGAGAGAGTTCAGAGAGAGTAGCAAAAGAGTCAAGAAAGGAAATTTGAGGGTGTTACACTTAGAGGGCCTGAGGAGAAAAAGAAACCATCAGAAAAGATACTTCAAGCAACTCCTAATTACCTAGGACAAAAGTGCAAATCACACTGATGTGGCCATTGTTTTTCTTTCTACTGTGCTTAATTTTGATTCTTCTATTTGTTCAATCAGCTAATTTATTGAGTATCTACTGCAGTAATAATCACTACCAGTATTGAGTGTTTAGGTAACATGCACTGTACTAAGAGCTTTTCATGCACATTCTCATTTAACTCTTCCAGCAACTCTGTGGCTGGTCCATTTTATCATCATTCTTCAGCAAGGGGGCAGAGGCATGGAGATAGGAAATGACGTGCATGAGGTGTCCCAGCTCATGACTGGGGGAGCCCACATGTGAACCCGGGCAGTCCATTTCCCAGAGCCTGGCTGAGCACACCGCTGAGCCTTAGTTGTCATCGTGTATTTCATCAGAGCAGCTGCCCTGTTTTTGAGTACCTGCTGTGCTAGACACCATGCTGGGCAATATATTCACTCTACTCTCTACAATGAAAGGTATTGATGTTGCTACATTACTACGTTGCTACGATGAGAACATGGTAATAGAAGGTGAGGAGTTTGCTCAGGCTGAAGTAGCTGGCAAGTGGCCAATCCAGCCTGACTCCCAACCTTCTGCACATTCCACTGTATTCCAAAGCTGCTTTATATGTTTTCTTCATCTTTTATTGTACTGCCATTGACAACATTTAATTATAAAGATAATTTTCTCATTCAGTTTGGGAAGATATTGACCCTTTGCCTGCCTTCATTTGGCAGGTACTAGGAATACAAAGAAAAAGGCACATGGTACCAGGCTTTGTGGTGCTCACAGTCTCTCCAGGGAGCCAGACACCAGGCAAATGGTTGTGATACCGTTCACATAGTGTGACGGTGGGGTTCAATGCTGTTGGTTTACAGAGGAGGGAACAGCTGGTTTTGTTAGAGGAAGGTGACATTTGGGCTTGGTTTTAAATTATGAAAATGACTTTTCCAGGTAGGAAAGGGCATTCCTGGTGGAAGGAGTGGCATGTGCAAAGGCACCGAGGGGTAAGACAGTGCTGTGCGTTACAGAGGAGGGAACAGCTGGTTTTGTTAGAGGAAGGTGACATTTGGGCTTGGTTTTAAATTATGAAAATGACTTTTCCAGGTAGGAAAAGGCATTCCTGGTGGAAGGAGTGGCATGTGCAAAGGCACCGAGGGGTAAGACAGTGCTGTGCGGAGGGAAAGGAGAGATTGTGAGGAGCCATATCTGATTTACTTTTTTCTTTAGAGACCGAAGCCCCCAGGGGAGATTTATTCTTAGATATTTGTCATGAGCAGCCTTCATGGTTGAAAATGGTAATGTAGTGTGGAAGTTGGACTGGTGAGGAAGCTATTTGGAGCGGGGCAGGGTTATCTGAGGACTGGAGGCAGGGAGGCAAGTAATAAGCATTTCAATAGTCCTGGAGACAGACAGTCAAGGTGTGAGCCAAGGATGCAGGGCAAGGAATAAAGAGAAGGCAGTAGACAGAATAGGGAGAGATTTTAGAGGGGAAATTGGCAGACCTTGGCAACTAGAACTCTTCAGACTCAGACAACACTTTGTTGTCCCATAGCCTGTGTGGCTTCTTAGCTCTTTAAACTACACATAGATTCTGAAAGATGCTGTAGACATTAGGGTTNGTGGCTTCTTAGCTCTTTAAACTACACATAGATTCTGAAAGATGCTGTAGACATTAGGGTTTACTGAGCTGGTTGTGACCCTATTAACAGACATAGGAAATACAGAAGGAAGAACCATGTGTGGAAGAGTACCATTTTGGACATGTGACTTGAGGTGTTGGAGTTGGCTAAATGAGACAATTAGCATGTGTGTAGCTGATATCTATATATTTTTATTTTTATAAGGAGAAGTTGTTACTGAATTGTGGGTCTTGTCTTCCAGAAATGGCAAGGAATGGCTTCTCACTGTTTTCACGTGCCTTTAGCTCAAAGGAAAAAGATCTTTGGGTGGCTTTAAGTGTTACCTCTCCACATCCACTTTGTGACTAAATTTACCTTCAAGGGCCCAATTGAATAAGAAGGGAGGGGACTTACAAGCAGATGGAGAGGACTTTGATTTCC
>NW_007728053.1:224859-233095 GCF_000696425.1 Galeopterus variegatus | reverse complement strand
ATTTTGATTCTTCTATTTGTTCAATCAGCTAATTTATTGAGTATCTACTGCAGTAATAATCACTACCAGTATTGAGTGTTTAGGTAACATGCACTGTACTAAGAGCTTTTCATGCACATTCTCATTTAACTCTTCCAGCAACTCTGTGGCTGGTCCATTTTATCATCATTCTTCAGCAAGGGGGCAGAGGCATAGAGATAGGAAATGACGTGCATAAGGTGTCCCAGCTCATGACTGGGGGAGCCCACATGTGAACCCGGGCAGTCCATTTCCCAGAGCCTGGCTGAGCACACCGCTGAGCCTTAGTTGTCATCGTGTATTTCATCAGAGCAGCTGCCCTGTTTTTGAGTACCTGCTATGCTAGACACCATGCTGGGCAATATATTCACTCTACTCTCTACAATGAAAGGTATTGATGTTGCTACATTACTACGTTGCTACGATGAGAACATGGTAATAGAAGGTGAGGAGTTTGCTCAGGCTGAAGTAGCTGGCAAGTGGCCAATCCAGCCTGACTCCCAACCTTCTGCACATTCCACTGTATTCCAAAGCTGCTTTATATGTTTTCTTCATCTTTTATTGTACTGCCATTGACAACATTTAATTATAAAGGTAATTTTCTCATTCAGTTTGGGAAGATATTGACCCTTTGCCTGCCTTCATTTGGCAGGTACTAGGAATACAAAGAAAAAGGCACATGGTACCAGGCTTTGTGGTGCTCACAGTCTCTCCAGGGAGCCAGACACCAGGCAAATGGTTGTGATACCGTTCACATAGTGTGACGGTGGGGTTCAATGCTGTTGGTTTACAGAGGAGGGAACAGCTGGTTTTGTTAGAGGAAGGTGACATTTGGGCTTGGTTTTAAATTATGAAAATGACTTTTCCAGGTAGGAAAAGGCATTCCTGGTGGAAGGAGTGGCATGTGCAAAGGCACCGAGGGGTAAGACAGTGCTGTGCGGAGGGAAAGGAGAGATTGTGAGGAGCCATATCTGATTTACTTTTTTCTTTAGAGACCGAAGCCCCCAGGGGAGATTTATTCTTAGATATTTGTCATGAGCAGCCTTCATGGTTGAAAATGGTAATGTAGTGTGGAAGTTGGACTGGTGAGGAAGCTATTTGGAGCGGGGCAGGGTTATCTGAGGACTGGAGGCAGGGAGGCAAGTAATAAGCATTTCAATAGTCCTGGAGACAGACAGTCAAGGTGTGAGCCAAGGATGCAGGGCAAGGAATAAAGAGAAGGCAGTAGACAGAATAGGGAGAGATTTTAGAGGGGAAATTGGCAGACCTTGGCAACTAGAACTCTTCAGACTCAGACAACACTTTGTTGTCCCATAGCCTGTGTGGCTTCTTAGCTCTTTAAACTACACATAGATTCTGAAAGATGCTGTAGACATTAGGGTTGACTGAGCTGGTTGTGACCCTATTAACAGACATAGGAAATACAGAAGGAAGAACCATGTGTGGAAGAGTACCATTTTGGACATGTGACTTGAGGTGTTGGAGTTGGCTAAATGAGACAATTAGCATGTGTGTAGCTGATATCTATATATTTTTATTTTTATAAGGAGAAGTTGTTACTGAATTGTGGGTCTTGTCTTCCAGAAATGGCAAGGAATGGCTTCTCACTGTTTTCACGTGCCTTTAGCTCAAAGGAAAAAGATCTTTGGGTGGCTTTAAGTGTTACCTCTCCACATCCACTTTGTGACTAAATTTACCTTCAAGGGCCCAATTGAATAAGAAGGGAGGGGACTTACAAGCAGATGGAGAGGACTTTGATTTCCATGTTGTAAAAATGACATACATCAGGTATAGGATGCTCTCTACAGTCCCCTGATCTGGGGGCTTCTTGTTTCTCATCCTGCTTGGTTCCTGTGTCATCTCTGACTGCTGCCCCCCCACCCCAGCCCTACTTCCTAGAAACTGTCCTTTTCCTCTTTCCCTTCATGAGCCCCCTGTCATCTTTCTCTGGTTTCCTGCAGTGGCTTTCTTTCTGTTCCCACAGATGCCTTCTGGGGTACAGCACGTACTGCATGGTACAGCAGTCTGTCTGGTTATCTTCTCTCCTGCTAGACTGTGAGCCCTGTTCAGGGGCAGAGTCCACAGTGCCTCCCTAGCACCCAGCAGTGCTCAGTGGTGAGTTCACTGACTGCTGTCCTATAACATGTGGTGGCTGCTGCTGCCTTTTTTTTTTTTTTTTTTTTTTTTTTTTACAGCTGGCTGGTACAGGGAATTGAACCCTAGATCTTGGTGTTATCAGCTCTAACCAACCAAGCTAACCAACCAGCCCCTGCCTATGGCTTCTTAACTCTTTAAATTACACATAAAATCTGAATGACACTGTAAGCGTTACAGTTGACTGGGCTGGTTGTGACCCTATTAATAGACGTAGGAAAACAGGAGGAAGAACCATGTATGGGAGAGTGCCTTTCTGAACGTGACTTGAGGTAGAGACGTCCACTCCCAAACATTTGTAAATGAGAATCTAGAACTCACCACAGAGGTCTGAATTTGGTGGTTATTAGCATATCTTCCAAACCTTATGTTAAACCTTTTTTATTTAATCTTCATAACACACTATTCATTACTTCTAAATTACAGATGAGGAGACTATGCTGTACTGCCTTTTATCCCCAAAATCATATCGTCACCAGGTCCAATTGATTCTGTCTTCAGAGTGTCTCTTCTGTTGCCCCTTGTTCTTTTCTCATGTCTGGGTTAAAACCGGATTGCCTGTCTGCTTGTCCTTCCATCCTTCAGATGGCCACCATTTGTGCCCTGATTGTGTCACACACACACCCCCTCTCCCTCACCGTTTCATCTATTTTCCCACTAGAGTACTACGTCCAAACCCCATCGCGTGGACTTCCAGAACAGCGGCAGTTCCTGCCCGGCCCTCCCGTGGCCTGGCTCTCCCTGATGCCCTGTGCCAGCTGCACGCGGCTCTGCAGGACACAGCGCGCCTCTGTCCCTGCCGCTGCTCCTTTCCTTCCTCAGCCACGGGACTTTCCTCTCCCCTTCAAGGCGTGAAGGAAATGTCACCACCTCTGTGGTGCTGTTCTCATTTCTCTCAGTTTTCCGTAAAACTTGGCTTTTGATGATACATATTGCTGTTCATCTTCTGTGATGGCTAGTTGTCGGCCGGCATGTCGGTGACACTACTCAGGTTTGTACATACTTTGGAGCCAGACCTTTGTCTTGTTCCACAGGAAATCTTTATCGAGGGACTGAGTGACTAAATGAATGTGAATGAATCAATAAAAACAAATGAAAGAGTGGTTTGGTTTTGTTTAAGAAGTGATTTTTTTTTTTTTTAAAGATGACCGGTAAGGGGATCCTAACCCTTGACTTGGTGTTGTCAGCACCACGCTCACCCAGTGAGCACCCGGCCATCCCTATATAGGGATCCGAACCCGTGGCCTTGGTGTTATCAGCACCACACTCTCCCGAGTGAGCCATGGGCCGGCCCTAATAAGTGATTTTTGTTTTTTGAAGTCCTCTCCTATGCTAGAATAACTTTACTAATTCAAGTGTAGTATTTAATATGACATAATAAAAAATCCAAACTCATGTTGGAAACGTATATTGTGTTAACATTTTAGAATTGCCTCTAGGCAACGTTTTTGTGTTTCACAACATTGTTTTTGTAAAACTAGTATATTAAAAACTCCTAACTAATGACAGTGAAACCATATAAAGGGGTACTTACCTGCTTTCTTTTCTCTCTGAACAGGAGGGCGTATCGAGACAAATTGAAGTTTTGGACTCATTGTGTACTAGCAACATTGATTATGTTTACTGTATTTTCATTTTTTGCTGAACAGGTAAGTTATATATTTTATGTGGGTATTAAACAGTGTTTCTTAGTACATGAGCATCTGAACCTTAAGAAAATGATATAAATTCACAACCAGAAAATTGCAATTTCTCCTGGTGGCTTATAGCTTATATATCAGTATGTCAAATATATTTGCTAAAATTCAGGCAGTCAACATAACAACCTTCTATTCATTGTTCTTCTAAATTCATTACCAGTTTTCTTTTTATCTAGGACTCAGTAGATTAGCTTGCAGACTTCAAGCTAAAACTGAAAAGATATAAGTATTTTTAACTAAAAAAACCCCCAGAATCCTCATCTGATATTAATTTTATATGCATCTCCAATTTTTCTCCTTTCTTTTAACCTTCCTATGTAACACAGTGTCTTATTTTCAGACATGGCATGGTTCTGTGCTGTCCTGCTCACACTGCCAGTCCCCCACTTGCATTTCTTTGAATTGCTAGTACTTCTCCTTTCCTCCTTCATCCTCCCCTCCTTGTCAGCCCCTCTGTACCTGGGCTCGCCCCTGCATGAGCACACACACAGCATCCTTGAGGTGAGGGTCCAGAAGTAAGGGGGAGATTTGTGAGGTAAAAAGAAAGGGATAAGAGAATCCTCATGAGGCTCAGGTATGAAATGCTCTGAAAAAAAAAAAAGGATGGATCTGGCATCTGGGCCAACCTGACCCATGAGGGGCAAGCGACCCTGCCCCAGCCTCTGATCAAGGTGACTCTTGAGTGGAGCTTTTCTAGCTGTCACTCAGGAAATGTACATCAAGTTTACTTATGCCAAGAAGGAGGCACCTAAGTACTGAGAACTTTAGGATAAATGACTGGGCTTCCTGTTGTAGATGGAAGGAAATTCAGAAAATGGAGATTGGGCAAGTGAGCAGGACAGCAACTTAACCTTCATCTGCTTCCCAGGGTCATACAGATTGTTCTTCCTATTTTTTGCCATTGTTCCTAGCAGGTGAAAATCTTAGGACAAGAGCTCAGAAAGACTGCACCTGCTTTTAGAACAGGAGTCCAGTGAGGAACCGACGAGTGCTGTAAGCCAGCCTGGGATGGGGAAGGAGAGGGACGCTGGCTGAACGGAACTGCTGTTGGCAGTGGAAGGAACAGGAGGTTCAGGCTTTCCTCTGTGTTGTTTATATCAGCAGAGAAGAGGCAAGCAGAGAGGCAGGCGGAGGCAGAAAGGATGGGAAGGTTAAATCCCCTCACTTCTCCAGCACCCTTCTCTCTACCTACTCAAATCACACTCCTTCCTCCTGCCACCCCTACCACCCTCACAGCCAAACCAGCCATCACTGCCTCTCCGTCCACTCCCAAATCCCAGCTCATCATTTAAACCTTGGTGGCTTATGCTTGGGTCAGCCCTGCTTCCACCTCTAAATGAATGAGGAGGCAGGTTTTCATGTTTGGGGAGAGCGAAAACAGGTTAAACAATAGAGATCCCAAATGGGAACCATAAAGTACACTTTTTTCCTCATTGAAACTTTATTATAATAGTGGTTTAGTTTTCTACTTCAGATATATCATGAGTAAACTGTTTCTATGAGAAAAAAGTATTTATCCAAGTTCTAAGCTACCAATTTAGTAATGAACTTTTGCATTACAACACATTCATAAATGGGTATCACTGTATTTTCAAACAATTGTTAAAGTATAGAAAAAACGTTGATAGAATTTTATTATAGGTGTTTGATTTTTTAAAAAATAATCCTATCTTGGGCCGAGCCCGTGGCGCACTCCGGAAAGTGCGGCGCTGGGAGCGCCGAAGTGTTCCCGCTGTGGGTTTGGATCCTATATAGGGATGACCGGTGTGCTCACAGCGCTCACTGGCTGAGCGCGGTGCAGCCGGTCTCAAAAAAGACAAAATAAATAAATAAATAAATAAAATATAATCCTATCTTACCAGTGCAGTCATTTTCAAACCCAAAGGCAGTGTCTTAATAGTTAAACAGAGCTATTGTCCTCCAATGGAAAGACTTAACAAATGGACATTTTTAAAAATAAATATGCTTGCTAATAGCTGTATAAAAATCTGAGGCCATAGGTCTTAGAAAAATGAAGAACGGGCCAAAATAATTTTAATCTTTTTGGGTGTCTTTGTGGGCACATATCTAGACATATTGACCCTTACAGAGCTAAACAAAATTAGTGGTTGGTTTGTTTTGGGAGACTTGTCTGTTTTTATGTATAAAACTGTGGAAATGATTAAGGTCAGATGGCTCTCAGAAAGAAAGTTTGATGCACTTATACTCTTTCATCAATATGAAGAATTAAAATTTATTTTATGTCTTCCATTATTTAGTTAATTGCACTTAAGCGGAAGATATTTCCCAGAAGGAGAATACAGAAAGAAGCCAGTCCCAATCGAATCAGAGTATAGAAGATCTTCATTGAAAATCGTCTACCTCAGCATTTACTGAGCATTTTAAAACTCATCATTGCAGAGATGTCTTTGTGATGTGATGCTTAGCCAACTTGGCCTGAAGAAGGAAAAACACCCAGTAACATACTGTTTTGTACCATGAATATAACCCACTGACCAGGAATTATTTAACCAATACACTGAAAACTTGTGTGTTGAGCAGCCCTGGACTGGTTTTATTTTTAAAGCATTTGCTCATGGATCTGTCATTCTCTTTTAAGCTCACTGGCAAGAGACAATGCTAATTTCCCATAGCAACCATTGCAGACTAACTTTAATCTGAAAAGCCGAGGCCAGCTTGGGAGCGTTTGCTGAGAGACCGGAGTCATTGCATTCCAAAGCCTTTTGCTATAGTTTTGTACTCTTTTTTCCTTTTTTTCATTTTCCATTTAAAAAATAAGTAGCTACTAAGTTAACTACTTATTCTTGTTTCTGAAAATAATGAAATGGGATCTCTAAACATTTTTATAGATGTTATGTAAATAATGCAGTAATATCACTTCCTGTTGGCAATGTCTAAATTATGGATTTTATTAACTTTTGAAACTGTAAGTGGTCTTAAGCCACTAATAACTACTGAATAGCTCATTGACTAACATTTGAAATACTTTGTGCTTGTTTGCTTCAGCCTATAAGAATACTGTGATTTTGTGTGATTTTGTGTGCAGACCTAATTACAAAGGGCTAGAGTTAAGTAGCAGTGCTACTTACAGATGTAATTATGTGTGGGAAATGTACATATTTAAACAGAAGTGCCTCATTTTAGAAATGAGTAGTGCTGATGGCCGTGGCACATGACAGTGGTGTCTTGTTTAATACTCTTATGTATATTCCAGTAGCTCTCTCTCATTTGGTTTGTATAGAGCAGGGGTCAGCAAATCTTTTTCTGTAAAAGGCCAGATAGTAAATAATTGCAGGCCACATGTCTCTTTGTCACATATTCTTCTTTGTTGTTGTTTAGTTGTTTTTTTTTTTTTAAAAAAAACAACCCTTTAAAAATCTAAAAACCATGTTTTGCTTGTATCTGTAAAACAGGCCACCAGCTGGATTTGACCCACAGGCCATCGTTTGCTGTTCACTGAGAATTAGTATTTTTATGTATGGATAAACCCTGATGCTCAGCCATATTTTGTTTATATCATTATACAGTAGATTGTGGAGACCAGATTCCATGAGTCCTTTTTGAACTCTGACAGGTATTTTAGATCATGATCTCAACAGTATTCTTTCAAAATGGCACACATATTTTGTAAAAAGAACTTGAAATGTAAATACTGTGTTTGTGCTGTGAGGGTTATGTATTTCAAAAACTGAAGTCTTATAACAAGTTACATTTTGTCTGATGCTTTGATTTTTAAATCTTTGAGGGTTGAATTTATGGTTATCCAAATTCAACAGTCACTTGCATGCCTGTACAGGGTATCAGGTTCTGTACTGAACACTACTAAAATTAAGTGGAAAGTCATATAAGGAGAGATTAGTATTATAACATGTTACTTTATTGGGGGGACAGGCTTTAAATGGAATTTATCATATAAAAATTTAGGGGGGTATCTAAAAGTGAAGAATTTATTCTAGAAAGGTTACAGAGAATTGAACATTTAGGTGTAATGGAGATTCCTATGGTTAGATGAATATAGTCCACACCTAAATAGGAGCTTGATGATGGGATACATAATAGAATCATAGACTATTCATAAAATCATTCACCATTAGAACAGAGGAACCTCAGAAGTTGATGATAGATGGTCTTCAGAATATTTAAAGCCTCAGAACCATTAGTTCAAATGAGATCTTACAGAATGCCAGTATGTGTCTTGGTCCATTTGTGCTGCCGTAATAAAATACCCGAGACTGGGTAGTTTTTAAAGAACAGAAATTGGGCCGGCCCGTGGCTCACTCGGTAGAGTGCGGTGCTGATAACACCAAGGCCCCGGGTTCGGATCCCATATAGGGATGGCCGGTTCGCTCACTGGCTGAGCGTGG
>NW_007728053.1:222182-223078 GCF_000696425.1 Galeopterus variegatus | reverse complement strand
GCACAACCCCAGCACCAAAACCTGGCTCAGATACCATAAAAAAGGAAAACTATGGGCAATTTACATTAAAAGAATCACACACAATAGCAAGCCAAATTCAGTTAGTCCTTGAAGGAATAACACTTTATGGTCAAGTTGAGTTCACTCCAGGAATGCAAGTTTGGCCCAACACTTGAAAATCATTGCAATTCACCACATCAGCAGTCCCCAAAAAAGAAATCACATGATAATCTCAACAGATCATTTTTTCTTTAATAAAGATTATGAAAAGTTAGAAAGTAGAGGGACTAGCACAATGAATTCCCATGTGTTCAACAGTTATCAAGACTGCCACATTTGATTTTAAGGTTAATCCCAAACTTCATGGTGACAGGAGTGCACAGCCTCGTTAAGGGGAGGTATAGGGGGCTTCTTGTCAGCCCAATTGCTCTTCCCTCCCATTTATCCTAAGAAAAGCTACATCTTATTGAGCACATTCTATGTGCTAAATGGTTTATGTTCATAATCTCATTTCCTCCACACCACAACTTCATCTTACCAATGAAGGGACTGGGGTCTAACTAGGTTTAGTGCCTTGCATATAAGGTCTCATTATTAAGTGGCAGAGCCAGCTTTTCAACCCAGATCTCTACAAAATTCATTCTTAGCCACTAAGTTACAATTGGATTAGAAGAGGCAAATTTAACTCAGCCTGCTTAAGGTAAAAACAAAGAGTACAGGAGACCAATACTCTTGTAGGACTGTTGTTCAACACCATCCATCCCTGCCTCTCTTCTTGTCGGCTTCTCTCCCCATGGCAAAGACATGGCTGCTTCCGGCTCACATAGCCCAGAGAGTCAAGAAGCTTCTGGCTCCAATATAGAAAGCCCTGGGGGGGGGGGGGGGGGGGGGTTATT
>NW_007728053.1:217381-220899 GCF_000696425.1 Galeopterus variegatus | reverse complement strand
CTACTGAGAAATTTTCTAAGATTATATCACCTGACTTCTTTGAGATTGAATAAGGGCACAAGGATGAAATACTTAGGCTTTCAAACAACTTTGACAAGATTCTACACCACTGGTTACTAAAGAAAATGGGAAAATGTTTCATCAAGAATCCAGATAACTGGAATAAATGAGTGAAGATCTATATGAAGTATTAACAATGTGATCTTCTAAGAATTAGTACTGAGACAAATCATGAAAGATTGGTGTATCTATAAGTTATCTATAAATTACCTGTTGAGGCACATGGTAAAGTCTCCAGGTAGACTCTTTATAGTAGTAAAATGCAAAGGTGATGGATATCAATCTTGGGAAATTTTTACCATGAAAAAAGAGGAGAAATGATAGATAATCTCAGTAAGCGTCACTGTAGGAAAAAAAAAAAAAATCCAACTCGATCTTTATGATGATATAGTGAATGGTGTGTATTATAGGAAGGAACCTGTTACTTAAACTAGGCAGTCTAAAAGTGATCAGAGTCAATAAAATCCTGAAGCCTTTGCTTGCCAAATCTTAAATAAAAGAAGTAAAATATATTATTTGAAACAGAAAACTGGCTGGCTGGTTAATTCGGTTAGATCGCAGTGTTATAACACCAAGGTCAAGGGTTTGGATGCCCATACTGGCCAGCCGCAAAAAACAAAACAAACAAAAAAAAAACCCAACAACAAAATACAAAATCAAAAACAAAATGCAGAGCTGGTGGCAAACTAAGGCAGGTACAAAAGTTGAAATACATTTTTTAATTATTTGGGTAAGAATACATATATGCACAGTAAAAAGGAGGAAAAGAAGTAATACCCCCAATTTAAAATTGTGTATTGTCTCTGGGTGGTGTGATTATGAGTGAATTTCATTTCCTTCATAAATTATATCTTCAAAAAATTGTTTTACTATGAATATTTATTACTTTTATAACTAGAACAACAGTTTGCCATAAATTTTAGGTAAATTTATAATGGCCCATATTAAATTTTTAGTGGAAACTTTAATGCTTTTTATTGGCTAGGCTCAGGAAGGCTAACTGAAAATCCATAAAATGCCTTTGGTTCCATTATAAGAAACTTTGTGTGATGAAATAGTCATCCCAATTCTTGTGTTTTTATTTAGTTGGATGGAAATTTGAAACTTGAGTATAGATGAATTCTCATTTGGAGCTAGAAAAGTCAAAGGATGACATAATCCAATCTTGAATATTCAGGGGGCAGATAAACCATTCATATCCGTTGTCCCTTACTTCCTTCTTTCATTTTTAAGTTTCCTAACAATTGAGAAAATAAGGCAATGGTGTTAGTAAGCCACCAGATGGAGATGTTCAGCTGTCCTTTTTTTTTTTTTTTTTTTTTTAAAAATGACCGGGAAGGGGATTTTAACCCTTGACTTGGTGTTGTCAGCACCACGCTCACCCAGTGAGCTAACCAGCCATCCTTATATAGGGATCCGAACCCGTGGCCTTGGTGTTATCAGCACTACACTCTCCCGAGTGAGACTCTGGTCGGCCCCTTGAGCTGTCCTTTTTAATCTGACCAATTAGTGGTTCCAAACTTTAGTGGATATGAGAATAACCTGAAGAGTGTATTTAAAATGAAGATTTCCCAGTCCCCACACAGTTAATTTGGTAGGCCTTGGATGGAGCCTGGGAATCTGCATTTTAACACACCTTTATCTCCCCCTGCCTTCCACCTACCATCTCCACCTCATCTCCCCTCAAATGATCCTGACGGGCCGGTCCGTTAACCACACTTTGAGAAACTCTGATATTTGAAGTCATGTGCATATATGAGAACATTAGGGAAAGAGTGTTGAGAAGAGAACTGAATAAAACCAAATCCTGGGGAACTCCAATATGTGAGGGTCCTTTGAAGGAGGAGGAGCTAGCATAGATACTGAGAAGGCGGCAGAATGATAAGAGGATAACAGGAGAATGTGAAGCTAGGCAAACCGAAGGAAGACAATCGAGGGAGAAAAAAGAGTTTTGATCAGTACTTTGTTTCTTATTTTTTATTTTTATTTTTGGTGGCCAGACAGTATGGGGTCATGGGGATCCAAACCCATGACCTCCGTGTTTTAAGGCTGTGCCCTAACCAACTGAGCTAACCAGCCAGCTCAGGCAAATAGTGTTGACTGCTGCTGAGAGTCAAGTGAGATGAGGACCAGAGATGTCATTTGATTTAACAACATGGATGTCACTGGTGACTTTAGAGCAAGAACCCTTTTGGAGGAGTGGTGGGGGCCAAAGATGATTTAGAGTGGCTTAAAGGGTACATGGGAGGTGAGGAAATTGAGGCAAAAAGCCTAGATATTTCTTTTTTAGAACTTTGATTGCTAAGAGAAAGAGATCGGAAGCAGTAGTTGGTTTGGAAATAAGGCCCAATGATTTAAGTTGTGAGAAATCTGAGTATTTGTAAATGTTAATGGGAGAGATGGAGCAAAGAAAGAGAGGCTGAAGACATAGAGGAGAGAGAAATAATGGATAATGTAAGATTCTTGGAAGACAAGAGGCCAGGGAACCGAGAACACAGGAGGAGGGACATCTCCCTAATCTAATAGAAGGAAAGGATGGACAGGCAGGGTGTAGGTTTGAAGGCAGTTTTCGGGGTTTCAGTCTGAACTACTTTCTCTGAAAATCATACTCATATAAAGAGGGTCAAATACTGAGGGTGAAAGGGGAGTTGAGAAGGGAAGTAACAGGGCTGAAGTTTGAATAGAGCAGAAAAGCCTTAATATGGTAATTGGGGAGAATGAGTTGGCCAGAGCAAAATGGGAGGATTTGAGGCCACACTGGACCCAATTAAGACTGGAACGCATAAATGTAAAGTGGTACAAAATTGCCCTATTGGGTAATTTTCTCCAGAGGCACAGGAGCAGGGGCAGGCAAAGAGAAAGTTGGGTTTTTGCAGAAGTAAGATTTTGCCAGACAAATGCAGTGAAAGCACAAAGAGTTGGTTACAAGAGACTGACTGAAATGATGGAATTTGAATCTAAAACAAGAGGAGGGGCCTTGTGGATAGAGGAAAAGTAAAAAGGTAATGGATTGGAAGTCCCAATGAAGCTGGCAAATGGCTGTAGTGGCGGCAGATGACTGAGCTGGAAGGGGAGGAGGTAGTGATTCGAGAGCAGGATCTTCGAAGGAGAGATTCTGAAGGTGGAGCAGCTTCAGGTGTGGCCACAGGAGTTGGAGGACTTTGAATGGAGTGCAGTGGCAGGTATTTTAGATGAGGACCTAACGACCTGAGAGGCCAAAGGATGAGGGCAGGAGTCAGGGTGAGAGGACCCTGCCCAGTGGCAAAGTGTTCAGTGAATTGACAGGGAAGGCCAAGAGGTAGATATCGAGGCTGCTTGAGACATCTGCTTAGAAGATTAGCTTTCCAAGTTATGCTTTGATTCTTTTTAACTGAGACTGCTAGCCGTGTCAAGGTACTTTTAGTAAGGATGAAGGGGTGAAGGATAGAAGGGTTAGGTAAATACAGGACTTGCCACAA
>NW_007728053.1:214461-216896 GCF_000696425.1 Galeopterus variegatus | reverse complement strand
AAGGCCAAGAGGTAGATATCGAGGCTGCTTGAGACATCTGCTTAGAAGATTAGCTTTCCAAGTTATGCTTTGATTCTTTTTAACTGAGACTGCTAGCCGTGTCAAGGTACTTTTAGTAAGGATGAAGGGGTGAAGGATAGAAGGGTTAGGTAAATACAGGACTTGCCACAATACTTACCTTAAGATTATCTTTATTTGTTATGCCCATGTGATCCACTGACCACCTGTATCTAAATCACCTGGAGTGCATGTTAACATAATTTGTCCTCACGTCAGACCTAACAAACCAGAATCTTCCTGCAAATTTTGATGCACAGTACCATTTGAATTTTGAGAACCACTAATTTATGCACTATAGATGGTCTCTTTTTTTTGTTGTTCTGGTCTGCATGAACTCTTCAATGGGTTTATTACCTCATAACTTTTAGTTGCACTCCCAAATGTCAAAGGTGGTGCTTTACTTTATTAATTTATTTTGAAATACACATTAAAAACAAGACCTTTAGAAAGGGCTTTCTTCTATTATACAGTCAACACTCTACAGAATATTTTTTGTACTACTGGAAGATGCCAACACTGCTAGAAATCAGTATGGACTACTAAAGATGGGACTTATTTCAAGGCAGCAAAGTATGATAGAACAGTGACAAATACGGGGTGGGGAAGAGCAGTGGAGTGAAAAATACCGAGGTTGTAGTCCTAGCTCAATGATCTTGTGATGTAGCTCTGTGATCTTGGGTAAATATCTATCTTCTTTGATCCTCAGTCTTTTTAAATGATAAGGTGGGTTTATACTAACTCCCATCTAGAGGGTTCTATGATCATTAAATTAATCATATGCATGAAAACTTTCAAAGGACAGTAAAGCTTACACAAATGCTTTTATGCATAAATAGTGATCAACTGAATTCTAAATTCTAAATCTGCTTCGTCAGAATTATTCTATTTTCTAGCATGATTAAAGTGAGACGGAACAATAAGTTCTCTTTGGCAAATAGATTAATAAAGTATAGTGAGTGGAGAAAAGCTGTACAAGACAGGGGTAGACCAAGAGAGGAGTATCAACCAAGACTACAGAAAAGACAGCAGAGCTGTACAGAACTGGCATGAAACAGCAGTGGTGTCCTTGGGAAAACTGCAAGAAGCTCAGAAAGGGGAGTTAAACAATTTAAGAGGCTAAAGGTCTTTGTATGACAGAAAAATAGGTTGGACCTTCTTGTGAGGGTCGGAGGAACTGCTGAAGGATCTAGACATCATGGTGTAAGGCTGATAATGGAGGATTTAGAGTTAGACAAATCTGACTCAGAATTTCCACTCCATTGCAGGCTGTTTTCTTAATCCTTGAATAAGGATAATAAAAACCATGTAGTAGTTTTTGAGAGAACTAGAATGCATATAAAGTGCTTGTCATATGGAATGGGATCGAAAAATAGTAGCTACCATGATGATAATTATTATCATCGGATCATCATCATCACCATCATTGGAGACTATGATCAAGTATTGGCTTTGGAAAGATCACAAGGAGCAGGGCGGAGAATTGGATAGCAATAGAGTAGAAGAGAAAAAATGGTCTAAATTAGGGCGGTGAAGTGGGGATGGGGATGAGAAGTCCTGTAATAAATACAGCCGAGTAGTTTTAGTAATTTTTAAGTTTAGTGCAGAAATGAAATTCTTTGACTTTCAACATTATGGCAGAGAGACACTCTGAAGAGCTCTCTGGATTCAGTATAACTATGCCTGTCTTTGGTTAAAATGTACTTTTCAATGCATTTCTGAGCTTACAGAAAGTAAGGGAAATAGAAAATTCAGAAGTTGATCTACCTCCTTATAGAAATATAATGTGTAATGTATTTCAGATCAGTAGGGCAAAGATGGGCTTTTTAGTAAATGATGTTGGGATAACTGGATAATCATTTGGAAAAATAAAATTAGATCCGTTCCTCACACTATATACAATTTTGTCTGCCCTTCAGAGTTTACATTCTAATGGAGGGTGAGGGAGACAAATGAAGCAAATAAACAAATTACATACCACAATAAAAGTGATAAATGCTGGGAGAAAGGACTATATAGAAGGGAAAAGAAAGAGAAGAAATAAGGTTCAGAGTTTGCAACTACAGTATCTAAAAATGGGAGGAGAGAAAGCCTCATTGAGATGACTAGTGGATTTGAGCAAAGACTTGAAGGAAAAGGGAACAATCCATGTGTATAAACTTAATTCCAAACTAGATAAGGTCAGTTCAGATAAGGGAAAAATTACAAGTCAATGTCAGTCATGAAAATGAACACAAGATGCTGAAAAACCAAACACAACAATGTGCTTGAAAGTTAATATGCACATTGTGATCGACTCAGATTTATCAAAAGAATATAAGTTTGGTTTAAGATTAGAAAAACATAAATCTTATTCACCACATTAACAAATTAAATGA
>NW_007728053.1:208138-213386 GCF_000696425.1 Galeopterus variegatus | reverse complement strand
TTTTTTTTTCTTTTTTAATGGATCTTGGAAAACTGATTCTAAAACTACTTGAAAAGTAAAAATTCAAGAATACATAGGATCCTTGTGAGGAAAAAATAAGGTGTGAATCTTGCTCTACTAGATACCAAAAGCTTTAGTAAAGATGCAGTGATAAAAACTGTGGTTTTGGCACAGGATAGGCAAGCTGACCAGTGGAACAGCCTAAAGAAGCAGATTTAAGAACATATGGAAACTTAATATGACATAGCTGTTATAGGAGAACGATGCACTATTCAATAAATGATGATGGGACAATTGGTTTCCAAAGTGGGGGAAAAAGTAATTGCATCCCTATCTGACATTAGGCACAAAAATCAATTCTAGATGAACTAAGACTTAAAAATGAAAATTAAAACCTCAAAACCTTTGTAGAAACTATAGGACAATATTTTTACAACTTCAGGGTAAAGATAAGTTTCTTTGAAAAGACACAGCAAAACAATCATAAAGATTAATACCCGGTATATATAAAGACCTACAAATCAGTAAGAAACCCATAACACCCAATTGAAAAATAATCAAGAAACCCAAATGGATATTCTAAGGAAAAGGAAGTGCAAATGTCCAATAAGCATTAAAAGAGCTTAATCTTATGAGTGACTGGGGAAATATAAAAGACTCCAAAGATAATATTTTACCCTAGAATGGCAAAATTAAAAAATCTCCCTATAGCAAGTGATGAATATAAGTAACAAAGGGGACTTATTCTGTTGGTGGGAGTATTAAATGGAAAACAATTTGGCGTTACTGAATATCTCCTAGCCAGAATATTTACAGAAGCATTGTTTTTATAGGCTCTAATCTGGAAATAACACAGAAGTGCATGACAAGAAAATCAATGAGTAAATTACGGAATAGTGTCACAATGGGATGTTCTACAGCAGCAAAAATGGAAGAACGATGGCTCCGTGTAATATAGATTCTCTTAGTGACATAATGTTGAGTAAAAATGTGAGTGGTAGAATACTACATAGACTACGGTACGATTTTGTGTTGCCCAAACACAAATGAAACTAAGCCACTTTGTCTCAGAACACACACACATATATATGTAGTAACAACTTAGAAAATGGGAGGGGGTGAATGATTTACACAAATTCAGGATAATTTTTTTATACCTCTCAATGAGGAAGACGGGGAGGGAAGAGAATGGAAAACACCTCCTGAGGAGATTCAGGGAATATTCGTAAAGTTCTACTTTACAAATTAGGTGGTGTGTTCAGCATGTTTGATCATTTAGATATTCTTTTGCAGTTTTCAAAATTATAAAAATTAAAAATATGTTTAAAAAAGAAACTGTAAAGCACTGGGGCCTTAAGACTACTGGCGGCAGGCGTCAGCCGACAGAGAATTCTGGGTCAGGGATTTCGCGCGCAATCACCCGTGGGGGTGGAGCCTCACCTTCCAGTGCACACATGCACGCATGCGCGCCTGCGTCCAGCCAATCAGCGACGCGCCAGGCTGAGGCGAGACTGGTTTTTCTCCCGCACGAATACCAGTTACCTCAGAAGCTTCGGGGCTGCGAAGCTATACGTCAGGTGACTGGCATCGTTGGACGAGCGGGGCCGGGGGGCCAACCTGCCAGGTGACGGTAACTGTGGTCCTAGGCCATGGGGTGTTTTTCTTCAGGCGTGAGCAGGGAAGGTTTGTCCAGCGCCTGAGTCCAGGCCAGAGGCTGCTCTTCACCGTTGAGGCAACTTTTCCCCAATGGTGTTACCCGGAGCTTCTGACAGGAAAATGGAGGCAGCGAAACTCTCCAAGGGCAGGGCCTTGAGCGGACAAGAAGCGGGTGGAAAGCAGATGGGCTGGGCTAGGCCTGGACCTTCCTTCGTTACGAGCTTGGAAGGTTTAGGGCGGGTGTGTGGGCGGGGGGAGGGGGTTACCTCTGTGTGGGTCTCTCCCCCCTGCCGGCCCCAAACCTGTCAGAAACGAACTAACTGAGGGCTCCTCGCTTTTCCTCAATGTGTATGTTGTGGAAATCTTATATGGACGTTAATTTTCTGAGGCCCAGATTGCAGAATGTTTTTACTTTATATTTATATTGCCGTGAACTTATTTTTGGAATGCTCCCGATCTGCCCTGCCACCAACCACTATTTAACTTTGTGGCTGAGATGCCCACTATAGTTGCCCAAATGTAGCCGTAATCTGGCAGACACGGGACTAAAATTCAGGTCCTCCAGTCTCAGGTGCAGTCTCTCCCTCACTGTACACTTGGAGTCAGGGTAGACTTGACATTGTCTACTTCGTTAACTTTTGGTCCAGTAAAATAAATGAGGAAACTGCTAAAATTCTCTTTAACTAAGATTATCCTAGGGGAGGGGAGGGATAGAGGGAGGGGGGGTTAACGACAAATTGTTTAACGCACACAAAGAATGATTAAGTATTATAATGATGAATAAGCTAACTGTACTGATAAGGCCATTGCTCACTGTACACAACTGTTGGTGGTCAACTTTGTACCCCACAAATATGTACAATAAATTATTTTTTTTTAAATGCACTGTTTTTAAAGTGGACAATTCAGTGGCTTTTTAGGGGAAAAAAAAGATTAGCCTTATTTGATATCATATTTGATATTTAAAATTTTACCAGTTTATTTAAATGATGCCTTTGGACTCAGGAGGGTTGAGAGATTTATTTTTTGAAGTCAGAAAACATCTAAGTATGGTGCCCTCTGGAAGAAAGCATTCCGTGAAGTCTGGGAAGGCATCAATGGAGGATCAGGATGTAAGACCCTATAACTTTGAGAAAGAAGATAAGAAAAATCTGAGTGGTTCAGAGGAGGATGTTACTGAAGGTACAGTATAGCTAATGTTGGACAGTGATGGTATCCTACAGTTCATTTGTTTTGAACCCACTACATTTAAAACTATAACAAAATATTGTTTGTAAAACATTTTCATTTACAGTTATCTATCAGTATGAGAAGGGATTGGTTCCAGGACCCCCCCCCTTGGATACCAAAATCCCAGGATGCTCAGGATTACCCCCTGACATAAAATGGTGGAATATTTGTATATAACCTATGCACATCCTCCTGGATACTTTAAATCATATCTAGATTACTTATAATACTTAAAAAAAATGTAAATGCTATGTAGATAGTTGTTATACCGTATTTTTTATTTGTGTTATTTTTTATTGTGGTATTGTTTTTTTATTTTTCTTGAATATTTTCAATCTGAGGTTGGCTGAATCTGTGGATGTGTAACCCGCAGATGTGAAGGGCTGACTGATATGGAGGGCCCACTGTACTTTGTTTCACATTTGATCCTCATAACCCTGTATCGGTTATAGAAGCTTATGTAGCATCTCTTGCCTTTGCAGTCATTATTGCCAAAATGTCTGATAAATAGTACATGACTTACTATGACATTAACCCAGAAAAAAAGTTACTATGACATTAACCCTAAAAAAAGTTCCTATAAGAGGGTCCTGAATCCTGATTTAATTTCATTTAACCTGCAGAGAAAGTGTTGCATTTATATGTCTGCTCTAAAAACTTACGTCGGCAAAAAGCCTAAAAGCCCAAAATGAAGATATTGCTTCATTATTGGCATACTTAATTTAAAAATGTTTTTTTCTTTTTAATCGTCAATACAGGAAAGACTCCAGTAATTGATAAGCATGTGAAGAAAAGGCCTTCTGCAGGAATAGTTCAAGATGTGGGGTAATAATTTTTGCCTGTTGTACTTCAAGAAAAGTTTAATTTAGTTGCTTCTAACAAATATTGTATGTAAAATACTTGGCATGTGATATTTCTTCCAAAACAAGCGTGATATTTTATGGATCCTTAATTAAAATTTTTTTAAATGTAATTTCTTCACAGGGGTGAAGTACAGAATATGCTGGAAAAACTTGGAGGTATGTTTTAGAAGACTTTTGTATTTAAAATTGTTTTAAATCATATAACTTGTATAATAAGAAATGTTAATCAGTGGACTATAAGACTATTATTTAATGCCTTGCTCTCATATCTAGGATTTTGCCTAAGTATTTGTGTTTTATCTTGGTGGATTTCCTTACTTACCTTTTCTATGATGTTAAGAGTGAGAATGGTGCTTGTATTTGATGCATGTGTGAATTTAATGGCTTAAAGAATTTTAGAAAAAAAACGGATGGGAAAAGTCTTTACCCTTCTTTGTATTAACAGACTGATACACACATATATGTATATGTCTGTATTACATGTAAATTTTTCATTTCCTCAATTAAGTTGTTTTCTGTGACTTTTCCTGTGTTCTTGTCTTTAGGCAGGACAGTATAAACTGAGGCCTCTAAAATAACTCTTTATTGTTATTTTTACATTAATAAACTAAGTAGTTGAGAACTAAAGACAGCTTTGCTAGTTAATAATTTATAATCAGGTCCAAAAATTCTTAAATTTTAAGTATGTTAAATATCAGTTACATGAGCTTTAGTAGGGGACATTACAAAAAAGAGTGAATATTTGGATTCCTCTATATGAATTATTAATACAGTCAAGTCTTTTTTAAAAAGCTTTAAAAAAGCTTTTCTCTTTCCTGTGGTGACAAAGTGCTTGTTTTATAATCTGTCTTGTAAATTTATTATTATAGATGATACTGAAAGTATAAAATATTAATAATAGCTCCATGACAATTACTGAAGGATAACTATTTATGGTAGATGCATAACATAAAGGCATATGTTTAGCAAACACATTATTTGCAGTATTAAGAATTTTATGAAATGCAGTAGTTATGGGCAATAATGTCCTATAAAAAGCTGTTTGAAAGAATTTAAATGTGTTGAATGAATTTATCTAAATTTAAGATATTAAATTAAGATTTCTGTATCCTTAGCCTTTGTCTCTTTTAATGAAAAATATATTCAAAAGTATCATTGACTATTTTTTGTTTGATTTGAACTTTTTTTATTCTTTTCGTATTCTATTCTATTCATAAATATACAGAATATTTATGTATGTTTTATTTAAAGAGTTCTAACAAAAATTCATCTAAATGTATTCTTCCAATTTCAGATTTTATAAATTTAGAAAAATTTAGCCTTTAAGAGATTAGAGTCTATTCTTGAGACTTTCTTTTGATTTTTAGTTCTTTTTTATCATCCCTAAATTAAAAAATCATCTCTGGTTAGAAAAAACAGAATTAGGATACTAATATCTGAAAATTTTCTGAGGAAAAAAAAAATTAGAAAATAATTCTGCTTTTTTTTTTTTTTTTTTT
>NW_007728053.1:179897-207700 GCF_000696425.1 Galeopterus variegatus | reverse complement strand
CCCCCCCGGTTTTTTTTTGTGTGTGTGTGTGTATGTGGGTGAATTAATTTGTTTTTAAAATTATGCCTATTTTTAAATTTAATTTTAATTGTCTTTCTGATATTGTTGAACCAACTTTACCCATATTTACTTGAATAATGGGGACAAAATAATTCTCTTCAACATTAAATTTTACTTAATATCTGTTTTCAATATAGTTGACATTAACAAGGCTCTTTATGCCAAGAGAAAAAGACTGGAAATGTACACCAAGGCATCTCTCAAAACCAGTAACCAGAAAATTGGACATGTTTGGAAAACACAACAAGAGCAAAGGTAAGGTTGTTGGTTTTTTTAGAGCCACAAATATTGGTATCATTTCTTAGTATTCACTGGTGCAAATTACTTATGAAAAATACTGTCATCTTCTGTATTTATTGGGGTCTGTATTGAAAATATATTTGGCTTGGTTTTTCTCTTAGCAAGTAAGTTCTTTAGTCATAACCTCTTTCCTTCATAGAATTGAAATATATTTCCTGGAAATCAATAAAGATTACTTTTTTCTCCTTTTAAATAACAATTGAGGGTTTTTTAAATTATAAAAGTAATTTTTTGTTCATTCTAGAAATACAATAGTTGAATAAAAGGTAAATTTCATAGAAACCATTAGTCTTCTGCTAGTTAATTACATTCAGCAGTGGAGAAAAGGGTCAATCTTACATTGTAAATAATTTGTATATTTTAGCTTACTTGAGTTAACTCAAGTAAGCTAACTCAAGTAGAGTTAACTATTCTTTTGTGCAATATCTTTGTTGTGCCAAAATGGGGGAAAAATTAAGTGAAATATTTCTATTCAGAAATCTTATATGATAAATGTAATAACTTCATTTAATCTGTCATATCAGTATAAAAAATAAACTGCTTGGAGATAAGATGAATTTTTCTGGAAAATTCATATATACCATAAAACTTACTTAGTTTTCAAGAGCTAAAGCATGTGAGAGGAATTTCCTGTTAACTTGTTAGGAAAAATACTTGTGGAATCAGCATAAGTCATAATTTTACTTCTTGGTTTCTTGTCAGAAGATTTAAGCTGCTATTATTTCCTTCTTTTTTATTTGTATAAATATGTCAACTCAATTTATCTGGAATGTTTTTCTTCATATTGGTATGAAATATGACACTATTCATTACTACATTTTACAGGCAGAAGCTTAACGAAGAATATTCTCAGCAGTTTCTGACTTTGTTTCAGCAGTGGGAAATGGATGTGCATAAAGCTGAGGAACAAGAAGAAAAACTAACTGTTGGTATCGTGATTGGCTTTATAACTAACCTGTTATAACCACATCTCAAGTAGGAATGGAGTAGCCTTTTCTTAGACCCATGGAACTAACCCAGGTTCCATTACCCATTGCTGGCTATGTGTTTTAGTCCTGTTGAACTGTAAACACAGACGTATAGGCACATACTATACTCATAAAAGTCATTGGTCTTTCATATAGCACTTGCTTCATATAGTGATTGGGATTCTTGCATTTCCAAGTGACAGAAATTTGTCAAAGTACAAAAGAAGGATTATTGGTTTATATAAAATAAGTTGAGGGTAGTTTAGCTTTAGGCACAGCTGGATAGAGATATGGAAGGGTTGCTCATGTAGTGTCATCTCAGGTCTGTTACCAATTCCCAGTAAGCTCAATGTAGTAAGCAAGATAGTTCTTGCAATCCTAGACTTACTACAAGTTTAGTAACCTCAGTAGACCAAGACAATCTTTCTCAATAGCTCTGGCAGAAAATTCTCTGGAGGAATATCACTGATCTAGACTGTATTATTTGCCCATTCCTGAATCAATCATTGTACAGTTGGCCCTCCGTATCCGAGGGTTCCACACTGTGGATTCAACAAACTCTTGATCAAAAATATTTGAAAGGAAATACAACAATAAAAAATAATACTGATAAAAACTATACAGTGTAACAACTATTTATGTAGGATTTACATTGTATTAGGTGTTATAAGTAATCTAGAGATGATTTAAAGTATATGGAAGGATGTGCATAGGTTATATGCAAATACGGCACCATTTTATATAAGGACTTGAACGTCCTTGGGTCTTTGGTATCTGTGGGAAGCCCTGGACCCAGTCTTCCCATGGATACCAAGGGATGACTGATTTACTCTTAATGGCTAGGCTTGTGTTACCTGCCATCCATATGGGAAGTGGAAGTCAGCCCCACTTGTATGTTGTCTAACTGCATTTAACTACCTTTTTATTTCATCCTTTCATTGTTTGTAATTACCAAACATTTCTTACCTAAGAGCTGAGGTAATGTTCTTATCAAATAATTTTGGGTTCAGATAATAAAAAACTCAGCTCAGTTTTGAAAATGTTAAATTTGAGATGCACATGAAACATCCAAAGAGATATGTTGACTAGACCACTGGTATGAGACTCTGGAGTTCAGGAGACAGAGATGGGCTGAAGATAGAGGTTGAGAATTCTCAGCATAAAAACAGTATTTAAGCAATGAAGACTGGATGAGATCACCAAGGGAGTGTTTGTAAGTGTAATAGAGTAGTCTAGGAACAGAGCCCTAAAGAATTTCAATATTTAGAATTCCAGATGAGGAACTAGAAAAGGAGACTGAAAAAAGGGGCGTGACAGGTAGAAAGACCACACTAGGCCAAGTGAAGAAAGCCTTTTAAGAAGGAAAGAAGATTAACTCTATAATACGCTGCTTAAAGGACAAATGAGGTGGATTTGGACATGAGGAGGTAGTTGTCCTGGACCAGAATGATTTCGGTGGAAAAGTGAGTGTGAAAGTCTGATTGAAATGAGAATAACAAAGAATAGGAGAGAAGGAAATGGGGGTTGTAGCCTGAGGAGAAAAGGAGTCGTGTTTTTTGTTTTTTTAAACATTGGAGAAATAGCATGCTTGTATGTTGATAGGAATAATATGGAAGGAAAAATTAAAGATAATGGAAAGGGGGGACAATTGCTGAATTCTTGAGAATGTACAGAGCATGTGAAAAAGTTAGCTTTAGCAAAGAACAAGGATAGTTCATCCTTAGAAACAGGAGAGAAGGTATATAGATGTAGGTGGATGGTAGATATGGTGATGGAAGACTCAAAAGTTCTCTTTGGATTGCTTCTAATTATTAATGAAATAAGGTTATCAGATGGTGGAAAAGGTCTTGCCTCCAGGCAGAGTAGCCGGAGAGTTGGATTTTCCAGGGTTAGGGTTTAGCCAAGCACGTGTGACGGAATAAGAAGGGGGTGTATATACAAAGGAGTAATAGTAATGATTAACCGTAGAATTTAAGCCAGGAAAGAGGAAAGTGAGAACATAGGGGTAGGGATGATGGTGAAAAGTAGGTAGAATGAATGGATTTTAGATCCTGGTAAATTATAGAACTGTAGTATGAAAGAGAGTAAGCTAGAACAGTAAGGAGATAGTAGTCAAATACTATCAGCTATATATGGAGAAACAGTATTCATATATATACTATATGTGGAGAAACAATATTCATATATATAATGGTTAGAGGCTGGACTCTAGAAATATACTCTTCAGGATCAAATTCTGGTTTAAGCAATTGCTAGCTGTGAAACCATGGACAAATTATTTACCTTTATACCTCAGTTTCCTCATTTATGAAAGGGGAATAATGAGTACCTATCTCATAGAAAGTTTGCCATTATTAATACTATGTAGAGGTTAGTTATTGGTAATGATAAAATCTAGAATATGAGTATGTAGTAAATTGGCTAAAGTTGGGTAGAGGACAAATTTATTGAGGAATAGGTCAAGGAACTGAAAGACCACAATTATTGGAAGGATTATCTCTGTGGATATTAAAATCACCAAGAATTAAGACATATGGAATATTGTTAAGATTTCCTACTCAGTGACTGGTAGTACTATTATGTTCTTGCATATTAGTGGTGAACACAAATTATCTAAACTTAGTCATTACAGTTGTTAAAACAAATTAAAAGTATTGATTTTAAAACTATTTTAAGTTTAATGTAGATTTTTTTTTGCTAATTTTAAAATTTTATTCAAATTGTTATTATAGTTTTTCTTTTATATTTGTAGAGTATATTTCGCCAGCAACAAAAGATTTTTCAACAATATAGACTTGTTCAGAGCCAGAGACTGAAAACAATCAAACAATTGTATGAGCAGTTCATAAAGGTCTGTTGTATATGGTAACACAATACATTTTTATAAAACATAATGTATTTATGGAAGTAGAAAATGACTTTTTTCTTTCAAAGTCTGTGGGAAAAACATTTTGCTTATACATTTAAAATTCTTAACTGCTTTCCATTTTGAATTCAGTGTTTCTGATTTAACTTAACTGATAAATGTATCTTTAATTTAGGATTCTAAATTAGGCTCTAATGGTTTTGTGGGAATTATTCAAAACAGGAAATGATAAATTGGGAATTTTACCTAGAAATATACTTATTGTGCATAAAATCCGTAATTTATTAACACTTTAATCACAGTTCTCTGTTTAACTGAAAATAGAAAGTCTATATAATAATTTCTAAGTTGTCTCTTATTTGTCTTTGTATCTCCAGTGTTTGTTAAATAGAAAGTATCCAATTGAAATTATTGAATATTTCTTTTGCTTTCAAATGTATTATAGAAGAATTTTATGGTACATTTGCTTTTAAAATTATTACAGTGACCCCAAATGACTTTAAATGCCGACCTTAAGAGAGAGCCCAGACATGTAATAGAAAGCTGAGGATTAAAAATTTGTGGATTGATAATTATCTACTGACACACATATTAGCATGTGGCCTGTGACACTGACCTCTTGTTCATGCAGAAATATGCTTGCTTTTTTATTAACTATTCATAGGAGCTCAGTGGAATATTGCATATACTTTTTTTTGATGGGGGGGTTCTTTTAGATATTCTTATTCAAATGCATGTTAAAATATCATTCATCCAGAGGAATTGGGATGTTCTGAGTAAACTACTAAAATAGTTTTAAAATTAATATTTTTAAGGAACTTTAAAATAATGTATATGAACACAAAGTTATTTTTAAAAGTTAACAAATGGTTCTCGGGGAGCATTAGAAATCAGAGGAGCATTAAAAGTGTTTCCAACTACAGAACTTGGTTTGCTCTAATGCTCCCTGAAAACCATTTGTTAATTGCTGTGAAGGTCTGATAAAGTACTAGAAAAGATTTCTTTTAAATGTTATCTCTAAATGTTACCACTTAGGATAAGAACTGCAGTATAATCTTTGACTCCTCCACCTCCTTTATACTTCACATCCAGTTATTACTAGGCTCTGTAATTTTTACCTCTAATGATTCTTTATTTCTTTTTAATTCCCACTTGCTACTGCCCTAGTTCAGGATCTCATCATTCTTTGCTTGTACTGTTAAAACTTTTAACTGATTTCTCTCTTCTCCAATCCATCCTTCATAGGTCTGAATATATCTCTTCTAAAATATATCTTTCAGAAATACAGCTCTTCCCTCCTGAAAACTGTCAGTAGCTTCTCATTCTAAATTCTTAGGTATTCAAGATCCTGTCATGACATGACCTTCTTTTTAAGCTTTATTTACTACATTCGTCCAATACTTCCACCCCTCCACATAAAATTGCATTCTGTGAACTCACTATATACTTCCATGCTTTTGCTCTTCCCCTAGAATACTTTTTACTCTTTTTTAATTTGTTGAAATCTTATTCTTTTGTCAACTAAATTGGAATTAATCCCCATTTTCCAGTACATAGCCACAGTAAGTTGGGTTTCTATTTCTACTGTAAAGTTTTTGTGTAATTTTTGTTTATATGTTTCTTCTCACTGGAATAAGGGAACAGTCATGTGTTATTATTTTTTAATTTCTCCACAGCACTTAACATAGTACTTTTTACATAGTAGGCACTAGGATAACTATTTGTTGAATGGACAGTAAAGATTTAAAACGTAATTTTTGTTTTTCATAACTTGATGAAAGAGGTCATAATATATATCATTTTATTCCTTCTAGTGAATTCATGTCACGTTGATTATTAGTTGTAATAAGTAGATTATTACCTGATGTATGGAAAGCTTATTAGAAATTTTCAAAATTATGGTATTTATTGACATGGGACTTCCAGTCTTTTTCTTTTTTTAATGCCATCTTGAGCTTAACAGTTCATTAATCCATAGTTTTGAGCAAAGGATACAACTGTTATACCTACCATAATAATACTTGATTCATGTCTGACATGTTTTGTTCCTTGATAGTAGGTATTTTGGTCTTCATGTATTACTCAGAATATTTTTTATTTGGAATAAATAATAAGAATTATTTGAATATTAAAATGTTCTTATTTTTGAAAATTAATTGTACAGGTTTAGAACCTGAGATGAAAAGTGGTGGTTTGTAACTGAACTACACTTTTGTGTTTTAGAGCATGGAGGATTTGGAGAAGAATCATGATAATCTACTTACTGGTGCACAAAATGAACTTAAAAAAGAAATGGCTATGTTGCAAAAACAAATTATGATGGAAACCGTGAGTTATTATATTTTAAATTGAAAATAATAAGGATTAATATAAGCACTGAAGTATTTTATTTGCTGAAATATTTATAACACTTTAAAAATTAAACAAATGTTTAATATCTCGTTTCATGAAACAGCAGCAGCAAGAGATGGCGAGTGTTCGAAAGTCTCTTCAATCCATGTTATTCTGATGACTCTTTGAAGAAAGAACTTGAACCTAAATAGTATAACAATTATAACATTAGCTAAGAGGCATGTAAATCATTAGAATGGTTTTGAAATTCTAGTTTACATTATAACATTTTTAATCATTAGCTTGTTTCATTGCTAGAACCTTCTTTCTGTTAACTTCCAAATAAAATCTAAACAGTTATGTGAACAGCAGCTATTTCAAATTTATGTATCAACCTTTCAGCTCTTTAGTAGTAAGAGTGAATTTTTCTCTCTAACGCTGTCAATTAACATTCAGCAATAAAGATGATTTAATTTTAGGCTTGGCTTCAGTGTATCTGTATCAGTCCCAAAATGTAAGAAATCACAAATATAGAAGATTACATTGTTCGTAAATTAAAAAAAACACAAAATCTATTTTACCTGTACATTCTTTCCTATATACTTATTAAGTCACTGAGCCAATTCTAATGAAAATAAAAATTCCAAAGAAAATGTACTGATTTTTAAAATTTATTAAAAGGAATTTAAGTTTGTGTTTTAGAGTAAATTAAACTGCTAAAATAATTAATACAAGTGAAAAAGATATGTAAATATATATAACTGATACATAAATATTACTTAAGACATGGATTTGTGAATATGTCATTTCCACGGAGATTTCAAAATGTCATTTAATTGGACTTGGTTTGCAATTAAATGACACATGCTCTTTGCAGTAAGAGTATATCGTTAACATACCTAATTACTTACGGTTTAAGTACATCACATCTGTCTTTAAAGATAAATTACCTAGAATGTTTCTTCAATATTAATATTCAGAAAACATATGGAAGTTTGATTTTACATTCATTTCCAAGCTTGAACAGTTAATTTTTATACCTTGTCTTTTGAAGTATGTATTTTTATGTATGAAAATAACACTTGAAACACTTGATTTAATTGATATTAAATTGTTCCACATTTATTTGAAATAAGTCAGTTAAACTTACTATTTTTTGAGGGGTTTTTTTTACTGTTTTTTTACTATTATTTTTTTTTACTACTATTAATTTTTTTACTATTATTTTTTACTGTTTTTTTAGTATTTTGCTGAAATTCCTTTCAATGAATCATTCAAAACAAAATACGAAATAAGTCAGTTAAACTTACTATTTTTTGAGGGGTTTTTTTTACTGTTTTTTTACTATTAATTTTTTTTACTATTATTAATTTTTTTACTATTATTTTTTACTGTTTTTTTAGTATTTTGCTGAAATTCCTTTCAATGAATCATTCAAAACAAAATATGCCCATTAGGAGGAGAGGAGCAATTTTCTCCTTAGATTCTAATTTTTACCTCTATAACCAACACTTATCTTAGTTTTAAGATTTCCAAGTTTTTAAAAACTAGTCCATACAGATTCTGTTTTTCCAACTATGATAACTTACACAGGAAGAAATCAGCCTCCATGAAGAGGACAGTTGAGCTTTCTAAATTGTTGAACTTACTTTGTAAATGATTTTCCCTTGAAACTAAAGTATATGTTGGAATATAAATCTTAAGTACTATTCCAAACTCTAAGAAGATCCTTACTTGAGAAGTTTTACCAATAGTTACAGAGGCAAAATAAGTACTCCAGAGTGTTTTCTGTGTACTTAACTCACATAAATATATATTTTTTCCTTTTAAGGAATATCAACTTCCACTGTTTTTTTCAATGTCTTTTTTTTGCTTAGGATAGATATAGTATATGTTCATTACTCCTTTATTTTTCTTATTATTTCATTATGTGGCATATGGTCTACAGAACTGTTGTATAAAATTAAAGAGAGTCAGATGGGAGTCTAAAAAATTGGATCCCCAAAGATCTTTGTGAAGTTCTAGTATTTGTAATGAGCAATCTAAATACATTTTGATATGGAATGATAAGAATCAGTACCTAATATGCTTAATGGTTGAATAACTAATACTTATTTTATCCCTTTATCACCCCAGATGAGTCAATGTGTACTTGAAGTAACTTTGGTTGATATTCTAAAGGGAAGATATTTTTACTGTGTTTATATGTTATTAATTTTCTTACATGTTAACTGTTTCAGCTACTGTTTTATTTTTTATAAAAGGGAGCATTTAATGTCCACTTTTTGTGACAATGAAATTTTATCTCAGAACATCAAGGAACAAGTCACTCTCAATGTAAGGATTCTTATGTATGAACTGGTACAAGTTCCTTTTACTAAATGTGGCTTATAAAAAATTCCTGTAGCCATTTTAAATTCTAGTTGGCATACTAAAGCAAAAACTTCCTTTGTACCATAATAACGAACATACCTCTTTTGAAAAATGGCTAGTATTAAAAAAAAAATTACAGTATTATAAGCCATATGCTTATATAGTATTACGAGTTCACATTTCAATTTTTAGCAATCAAAGTAAGCATTACCACCAAAATGGCTAAAATCCTTCAAGTTCTGAATTTTTATGTAATCCTTTGGCACTGAAAACGCAAAGTGTCTGATAAGTATTTCTCAGAGACAGAGATTACTATTTAGAACTACATGGGTTCACATTCTTATATTCAAGATTAAAATTTCTTTCTTTAGTCTTGTTTCTAATTAATTTACAGATTTTATTACTCTGATAATACCTGTGATGAAAAATGTTGATGATACACAATGAAGGCTTCATAACTGAAAGAGACATATGGAATCTGCAGGATTTATGTTTTATATTCAAATATAACCTTATTTGATAGTATACTAGCCTCCTGCATAAGGGGATTTCCTTCACTCATAGGTTCCCCTAACTGCTTCTCCTCTTTTCCTTGGGCTATTTAGTCAGTCAATATACTTGTGAACCTGTTCAGGTGCTTGATGACATGAAATCTTGAAGATATTTAGATGAAAGTGTCTTGAAATTTGCAGGCACAAAGCACTAAAGTATATCATCATATCAAATGAAGAAATGACCTTTAGAAGCAAAGAAGAAAACATAAAATGTATTATGGTCTATCTTTTCTGAAGTAGCTATTTTTTGTTTCCCCCCAAATCTCAAACTTTAACCTGAAATTCTTCACCAAAAATATTACCTTTACTTTAATATATTTCATATTTGGACCTCACCATAGTCCTCTGGAATATGCAGGTTATTTTGCAATTTTAGAAGGGGTTATCAGTTATTATCTTATAATGAACTCATTCCATCAGATACATTTCCTATTCCTTTGGGGTTAGTTGTAAGAAGGTAAAAGATCTCGAAAAGACACCATAGTTGAGGGGAGGCATATATAATGGGTCTTCAAGAAGTTCATGGGAAAAAAAAAAGTTCATGGAAAGATTCATATTTTAACTCTATTCCATGAACTTTTTTTAAAGTACCCTTGTACAAAATTGTGTTGTATACAAAATTAAGGAGGAAGGCCTCTCTATGGAGACTGTGCCCAGAGACCACAGTAAAATGCTTTTCTTCAGAAAATCGGGCTGGCCTGGTGGCGCACTGCTACAGTGCAGCGCTCCCACCGAGGGTTCGGATCCCACATACAGACCGGTTCCCGTTCACTGGCTGAACGAGGTGAGGGCGCAACACCGAGGGTTGCAATCCTGTTGCTGGTCCCGGCCTGGTATGGGCGCAACACTGAGGGTTGTGATCCATTGCCAGTCACGAAAAAAGACAAAAAGGAAAAAAAAAAAAAAAAGAAAATGAAGCCCAGGAGAAAAAGGAGCCTCCATCTTTGGAGAGAGAATTCTCGCTCATGAAGGAAAAATCTCTATTCATTTATTTGGAAGGCTCCATCAGGCCCTTTTCTCTCTGAAACAGGCAGCTTTTCTCTAGGGATGCCATAGGGCACATATGTTTTGTTTGGCCTACATTGTGTGTTGTTTTCTTTTTAATTGTCATCTTAATAGTGTTCTAAAGAAAAATTAACTTCCTCGGTTCACCAGTCTCCATCAGTGGTGTAAACCAGTTCAACTACTCATTACAAAATAGGTGATTGACTTTTAAACATCTGATATTTTAATTATGTTAAGCAATTTTATTTGGTAATACATACCTAAATCCACTAAAAGAAAACATACATTGAGTTTTCAGAAATTTTGAATAATCACCTCCTATTTCTTAAATTTGGATTGTTTTAGAGCCTTAAAAATATGTATAGTAGATAGCAATTAAAGGCAATTATTCTGATTTTCAAACACTTTTTAGAATGTTGCCTGAAAACTTTCATTGTCCAACCTCAAAGGATTAAGAATTACATCTCACCACCATAGGAAGAATGGAAGACTTGAATGGAGTATGAAAAAATATCAAGTTATTAATTTACTTCAGAAAAAGTACACTATACAACCTAGTGAAGGATCATCAGATGTACCCCAGTCAGGGGTCCAGTGGTCCGTGCACAGAACACATAGATTTTCTAAATACCTAAGTCTAACATATGGTAAAATTATTTGAATTATCAAAAGTTTCACTGCAGGGTTATTTATTTTTTTTTTTTTTTAAGCACACTTCGATATGTTTATCACTAACAATTTGGTAAAGGCCAGTGAGGTCTAGAGATAGGGAAAAATATAGCAAAACTATTCAAAACCACCATTACTGAAGACCAACCATAAAGATATATCTCAATAATATAAAAATTTAATAATGCTTCATTTACCCAATTATGTAATTGAAGTGTTATCAGTAATAATTTCTAATCATTTTGAATAGAAATATATGTATTATCCACATCCCTTTCTTAAACAGGGTATAATCAATGAGAATTTAACCTTTGCTTGATGACCAAGTTGTCATTATTAATACAATTTATGCGCTGTCCTCAAGGGCCATACAGACTATAGGGTTGCTTACTTCTAGCATAAAATGGTCTCAGAATCCTGTACTTAGTACTGTCTGTTCTGTTGTTTTCTCAATATTTGCTGACAGTTTTTTTGGTTGTTGAGTTTTTTTTGTTTTTTTTTTTGGTAGCCGGCTAGTAAGGGGCTCCAAATCCTTGACCTTGTTATAAAACCCAGCTATAGCCAACTGAACTAACCGGCCAGCCCTAGCTGACAGTTCTTGATGCAATAACTGCATCACTTTGCTAGCACTAACCCCATCTAATTTGCCTGTTACCTGATGTAAGCTGGGAATAATTTTAATAAACTTACTTAAGTTAGAAAGTCCTTTGGGCAGAGTGAAGTGGTTTTTGACATCTTTGTACTGAATTTTTGGGGGAGAAAGATACAGTTATTTTTAGGTACACTTGCATTTCCAAGGATCTAGACTGTTGGAAGCCTGACCTCCAAATATGTTGGCCATTTCTACACACAATATAAAATGATCCACAGCTTAAAAGAAGTAATTTTAAATATTCAGAAACATTTACTATATGGACTAGACATTGAGGCTACTGCTATCTCACTGAAATGATTCTTAAGCATAGTGTGATCTAACATTTGTTAAAAAATGAAAAGCATAAAGCAGAAAGTACTTACCATTGCTATCCATAGAACAATATATTCATCTACAAAATTATTAAAATACTGGTCTAAAAACAAAAGACCTGGCCCAAAAAAGACAGTGTCTTGAAGATACAGTTCACTTTTGGTCATGTGAGCTATCTATAAAAAAGTAAACAAAATAATTTCACTATTAAATTTTAAATATTTAAGCTTTTATTTTCAGGTCAGAATTAATTATAACTTTAATTCACCATTAAGACAAAGGGACCATTTAATCTCACATTTGATATGGGGATACTTATTTAAGCCTTCTCAAATTCATGACTGGGGAGTTTATTAAAGTTCCCAATGTTTAAATTCTTTGATATCAGAAAGGTGTAATTGATCATTACAGCTAAACAAATAATTGAAAGAACTGAATATAACATTAACACATGTTGTACTTGGAGCATAAACTGCTAATCATTTATTGTGATGCTGTCACCACAAAAGAAAACCTATGCTTGGTATGAAATAATTTGCAGCTTTGTGTTTGAAGACTAAATACATTATTTGTACATGAATCATAGAAGAATTTCTTACCACTAATTTTTGTGTGACTTTAGCAAAGACACACCCAAACATCAGGGTATAAAGGCAAGGGTGCTTTTCAAACATATTAGTTGCTGACTTTTTATAAATCATTACTGCCAGTATAATAATTAGTCCTATGTGGAGTCCAGGTGACAAGACACTGGTGCCCTAAGAGACAAAGCAGAAAATCAGTATCATATTTTAACGCTGCATTTATTACAATGCAAATATTTTCTGAGCATCCGTTTTGTGATGAATTAGAGACCTAAAGAAGAGGATGATACAGCATATGGTCTAAAGAAGTATACAAACCTTAGCTGTGTTTTTCAAACTTTCACAGAACCCTAGGGTTACACAGACAATACAGTGACATGGATGTTTGACTCCAATTTTATGCACACATACATGCTTTAAACTAATAACCAGCTAAAAATTAATGCAATTTATTCTATGTCAACTTTTACTATGCTGAAGGCCATCAACAATTGGATTGCCAAATTAACATATTTTTGTGGAGATACTGAAATAAAGCTTATCCTGCCAGTTCTACAAAGTATCTTAATCACTGATTAGGAAGAGTATAATTCTGCCCTGGTTTACCTCTATACCAATACCGTCTCCCTTGCCCCCCCCCCATCCCTTTCTGCATTCAGACTGCAAATGTCCTCTTATATAAAATTGTACAATCCAGGCCATTACGTTTTTATCTTTGTGAATCAGGATTCTCTCAGCACTGATTATCCTAAAGAAAATACTGAAATAAATTGGGTATTAAGGTTTAAAAAAATCTATAACCACCAATTTAAATGTGCTTGTTAAAACAGCCTTGCTCTTGTTTATATTTATGTCTTAAGTTAGAACTTACTACAAAATTACAGTAATAATATAAATACTAAAAAATTATGTACGCAATAAAACTGCTATATAGTAATAAATTATAAAAATTTAGACTAATAGCAATTTATCTGTTTATACACTATGGTTCTTAGCAGATTTGCTAAGGCTAAAAAATTATGTACGCAATAAAACTGCTATATAGTAATAAATTATAAAAATTTAGACTAACAGCAATTTATCTGTTTATACACTATGGTTCTTAGCAGATTTGCTAAGGAAGTTAGAATACCACCAGTTTAAGAGTTTGAAATCATCCACTTTCTAGCTTATATTTGATTTCTTTAGTCATCCTTCAAGCATTTAATAATCAATTATTTCTTAGTAAGATATTCTCTAAAGTGGACATTGATCCTTACTAAATCTTATTTTACCATCCATGTTCAAGCAACGTATATTCCCAAGCACCTATGCACAGTACTGTTCTGAATTCAACTAACAAAACACTTCGAGAAATAATTTTTCCAAATATATCAGAACTTATATGTCTAAATTAATTTTATGCTTTGCTTTTGAATTAGTGTATAAAATGTGTTCATAAAGATTGATAACTTATGAATTATGGGGACTACTTTGGAATTGTCTTAAGAGCCAATTTACAAGTTATTTAAGAGAATGAAAATTTGGGTTTTTTTGTTGTTGTTGTTTTGTCTTTTACCAAAAGTGCTGTATCTCCTGTTTACTACTACTCTTATTTGTTAGACCTGGCTCCAAATGGCTTTTAATTGTTCCCCTAAATCAAATCCACCCTTAAAGCTTAGAAATTTTGAACTGTAGAACCAAAGAAATTAGAATGGGTTATAACATAAAGCAATCCTAAAATAGGCATTCTAACAATGTTTTAATAAAAGATGGCACCACTAGAGTAAGTACTTATCTTCCTATGTTCAACTACCTTGAAGATGACAATAGACTTTTTAAGAACGTAGGTGTTATATTTGTTAAAAAACTTGGCAGGAATTCAACTCTTTCCCACTTAAAAGTATTGAAGAAGTTTTAAAAAAACAAATATGAATAAATACAAAAATTATAGCATGAGCGAGATGTAAGGAACACAAACACAAGGTATATCCTCTCAACTTAAGATTTAAAATTTTACATTTTAAAATATTAGAATAGTTCTTTTAAGTATATTTCAGTGAAATTTCAATAAAATTTACTTCATGAGTAATAACTTGCCTCATATGTGAAATCACTGATCTCAGGCAGCTTTCCTGCCATTCAGTCAGGAACTCATTTCCTACCTTTCTTCCTCTCCTCTTTTAGTTCAAGGCACAAAATGCAAGAAAGCAAAAGGCAACTCTTAATTACGTACATTAACCTAACAGTGGATGACTAAGTGAAATAGAAAGGCCTACACAGAGTAAGCCTGTAGAAAAAGGAAAAGTACTTTTATCATAAGTCTAAACTTTAAAAAATGCTTTTGTACTATGCCTAACACGAATTTTTAAAGATACTTAGTTTCCTTCCCCATTCTTGAACTTTGGCATATTTTTAGGTTTTTTTTTATAGCTGGTGATAAGAATATCTATCAGAATAATACTGAGTGATGATGAAATTAATGCCTTACTGCTATAGTGGATCCATTCTTGCCAACGCCACCATGGAGGATAACATGGAAATAATTTGAACAGGAAAATATTGCTCCACCTACTATTCCAAGAACTGGAAAGATCTTCAATTTTATTTCTAAGATGGGTATCTTTAGGGGTAGAGGAAAGAAACAAATTATTAAAAAAAAGACAGAATTTCTTTTCCTATTAAATAGTAAAGAAACATTATAATATGGCCCTGTACAATAAGCTATATCCTTTTTCTTGCAATCAAACCTTAACTTCTGGAATGTAGCCCAAAGTGGTAACTTTTTCTGACATTCATTAAGTGGTAACTTTAATGGCCCTATACAATAAGCTATCCTTTTTCTTGTAATCAAACCTTAACTTTTGGAATGTAGCCTGAAGTGGTAACTTTTTTTGACATTCATTAAGTGAAAAATGAGTCCACCAAATCAGCTTAGTCTATGTACATAACTGTAATTAAAACTTAATCTCACAAGCCTTCACCTGACTTATATATGAAAAAGGATAGTTCATTTGAATTTGGTAGCCTCTAAAAGGCAGCATGTATAGGAAAGGCAGACACCATGGTCTGCATCATAAGTATGACAAATATGATTGTGTACATGCAAAAAATTTGTGTAGTTAATATTCCAGGATTAAATCTCTAGCAATATATTTACCTGTTAGTCAATTGCTGTTCAAGAAAACTTCCAAAGGCAGCAAAGGATTTAAAAAACAGTAACAATGAATTTGCCAGAAGCTGTAGGCTTTTGTGTTTTGAAAATAGACTTTGAAATATTGCACCAAAATTTGTGGAAACTACAGGTTAACAATTAAATTTAGAAAACCTACATCAAAAATAAGTATCCTTGTTGGTAAGAATAAGCAGATATGTTTTCTTCTTGCCGAAATATTGAATGAAACAATTTTAAGATTCAATTCCAAATTTAAGTCAGTCATAACTGACTAAATGACTGAAGTTGCCTAACTGTTTCTAGGTCCACATTCATCTTCTTTTAGGTACTTACTAACTGAACAACTACCATAAAACACACATAACATCCCTGTGGTGTACTGAGTGGACCTACAGTAGCATATCTTTGATTCTACTGTTTGTTCTTACATGATGAGAGGGAATATGAATGTCTAATGGAATGTACCACTACTTAAAAATACGCTCAAAGTCTGTTTCTGAGCCTGCTGATATGAATGGTAATTGGCAATTCTGATACTAAAAGCCACAGGGAAATAATTTACTATTTTTTTTAATTGATTATGCATATTAGAACAGTTTTAGGTTCATGGCAAAATTGAGTGGAAAGTACAAAGAATTCCCATATACCTCCTGTCTCCACCCCTTCCCTATGCACAACCTCCCCCACTATCAACATCCCACACCAGGATGGTACTTTTGTTACAACTGATGAATTTACATTGATACTTTATTATCACCCAAAGTTCACAGTTTACATTAGGGTTCAATCTTGGCGTTATACATTCTATCTGTTATGACAAATATATAATGACATGTATCCACCATTGTATACAAAATAATTTCACTACCCTAAAAATCCTCTGTGCTCCACCTGTTCATCTTTCCCTCCCCCATCCCCTGACAACCACATAGTTTTGCCTTTTCCAGAAAGGCACTAAATAATATTTCCTTGACTGGATATACCATAATTTATCCATTCACCTACTGAAGAACATCTTGGTTGCTTCCAAGTTTGGGCAATATGAATAAAGCTGCTATCAACATTGGTGTGCAGGTTTTTGTGTGGACAAATGAGTATTCAGTTCATTTGGGTAAATATCAAGGAGTAAGACTGCTGGATCATATATGGTTAAGAGTAGGTTTAGTTTTGTATCTCTTAATATTTTTACCAGCTGTATATAATTTAGTGATTACAAACATATAGTCTGGAATCAGTCTTCTTAATTCCTAGCTCCACTACTTACTTCCCGTGTGTCCTTGGACAAATTACTTAATCATTCTAAGATTTATTTATAAAACAGAATAATGATAGTATCTATTTCATAGGATTGTTCTGATGAGCAGATGAAACTAATGGTAAAATGTTTAGGAACATAGTAAGTGTTGAGTGAATGTTAGTTACTGGCTATTGATATTATCCGTATTATTATTCTTAACACTATAAGCATAAAGTTGAATCAGTTAGCCAGTGCTGTGGACTTAGGTTGTGGCGACAGAATAATTTATTTATTCATAAATTTTCTTCCTCTGCAAAGCTTGGATTTATGACAGTGGCCTCCTAAGAGGCAATTTTTATCAAAATACTGAGGTCACCAACCAAACAGAAAACCAGAACACTCCTTAATATGGGCATCTTCACCTCAAAGTAAATTATAAAATTGCAAATTAGCCACTTTTCTTTCCTTAATAGAGGGACTGGTTTCAAATGAAAAATATTTTACTGGATTTATTTTTTAAATATTAATTTTATGAGATAAATTTTGACCTGGAAAAGTTAATTCCAGTGTGTATGTGTGTGCATGTATGTGTGTGTGTATTTTGTAGTAGGGAAATGGGGTCATGTTCTTATATATGGTAATATATTCACGCATAGGAGAAAATGTCAAAACAAGGTATATAGGATAACAACATTACAAAATGAAGGAAAAAGGTTAAGAAGTGGAATGAATATTAAATATGATGCCGAAGATTTTTGAAGAAAATTAACAATGCAATATTTTTTCCTAAATATTTTATAAGTACTTAAATATAAGTTTAAATATTCAGATTTACCATATAGTCCCACACTGTTGAACCTCCAAATGCAGACAATGCAAAGACAATCACCAAAGCTATCTGAACTTCAGTTACATCCACTCTAAAGAGGAAGGACAGAATGGATAAGGTGTGTGTTAACAAAATTTCTGAATATAGAGGTTAATCATATTTTAAATACCAAAGATGTAAAAATCTCTGTAGGCCTCGTTTATTTTTACCTTTACTTCCATCACTGAATTACCAACTTATTACATTGTTAAGTGAAAAAGGCTACAGGATAACATGTGCTCACATGTAGGTAAACTTTAGTATATGCAGAGGGAAAAAACTTGTATAGAATATATCAAGTTGTTAATAGTTATCACTGAGATTACAGAAGACTTATTTTCTACTTTATGTACTTCTATAAAGTTGGAATTTTTTTTACAATTGTCTATTACTCTTGTAAATTACAAAAAAAAATACAGTAATATAAAAACAACCATATGATCTAAGGCAAATTCTTAAACACCCCTAAGTCAATTTCACTTAAAAAGTACGGAAAATTCCAACAGCCTTCTTTATTAAATTGCTAATAGTCACTATAATTTATTGGTTTCCACAGACATTTTTTTTCACCTAATATATAAACATGTTTAAATTTCTCTCAAAAAACCACTAACCAACCAACATCAGTCCCTTTATTCTGCACACTCCTGAAGCTACATGAACAGGCTGATTAAAAATTAGTCTACATTTGAAATTTCTTCCTCTCTTCATATTTGCTGCTTAACCCATTGTAGTCTGACTTTTGGCCCCATTATCCTGCTAAAATTGTTTAAGGTAAACAGTGACTTTCAATTTGTAAAATCGAAGGGATACATTTCAGTAATAACCTTGCATAATTTCTTTGTGATATTTAAGACGCTGATCATTCTCTCTTTCATGACATGCTTCACTATGTTTTCTTTTTTTTTTTTTGATGGGTAAGGGGATCGTCTGCACCACGCTCAGCCAGTGAGCGCACCGGCCATCCCTATATAGGATCCGAACCCGCGGCCTCAGCGCTACCAGCGCCGCGCTCTCCCGAGTGAGCCTCAGCACCGGCCCTGCTATGTTTTTATTTATTTCATGCTCTCTCCTAATTTTCCTAACTTGCTGAAGCTCTTCTCAGGCTCCTTCCTAGAATTATTCTTCCCTAATATATTAAATGCTGTCTCCAGAATTCCATCTGGAATTTTATATTCTGTGAACAATTTTACTTATACTTAAGACTACCATCTATATGCTGATGGCCTCTAAATCCATATCTCCCATCTACATATTTTTTCCTGAGCTCCAGATTTTTATATCTGTCTACCAACTTTACATCTCCACTTGGATCCCCCAGAGTCTTTAAATGCTAGAGGAACACATATTACTTTTGCAAATATAAGAAATGTAGGGATTAGATGATAAAATAAAACCAAATATGGAAGAAAAGACTTCTAGACTGAGTTATTTTCGGTGGCACTTAAAAGGAAAAGGTGAACTGAACTTTAGCCCACAAATAGGAATAATGACACCAAGTATTTGTAAGATCAGTCAGTGTCATGCAAACCAAGGCCTTCAGGCTACCTGGAGAAATAGTCAAGTTAGTTGAAGAAGGTAAACTTAATATAATGTTTGGTACTTCGTGGAGGAAAAGAGGGAAATGTACAAACATTTACTGAGCATCTGTTATGTGTCTTATGAGCAATTAATTATTCCTGTTTTTTAGAGAGGGAAATTAAAATGATTTTTCAATGCCTGTATTGGAACAACTGAATTTTACTATAGGAAAATGACTTCAGAGCCAACATCTTTTTACTACAGTTATGACTCATTATCACTGTGCATTCTTTTTCCAGTAACTGATAGAATTACATTGTTATCCATCATTTTTACAGGGTATGATTAGTGACCAGAAGCAACTAGGAAAGCAGATAGGGATTATGGAACAAACTTTCTCTAGGTGAAACTAAATGACATGTAAGGAAAATTGAGCTAGGAACCTGGTTTCACATATGCATCATTCATACCACAGATTTTAAATTATATTTGTAGTTTTATTCTCCCTCTGTGCCTTTCAAGGATAAACTAAATAGATTACAATTCTTGACTCTGGATAAAAGAAAGCTGAAAGGATCTTATAAAAATCTATTAGTTATGAAGTTTATGGGAAGAAAAGGTTGGAATCACTCACCAAACCCTCAAATATCTGAACTATTAAAGAGACAGTTGAAGCTTGAAAGATAATCAGACAAACAATAGGATATTCTGTATAACAATTCATAAACCCAGAGAACTCACTAACGGGTCCAAGTTTTTAAAAACTGGATCCAAAAAGGCTTTAAAAATGCAGGAAGGGGCCGGCCCGGTGGCGCACTGGATAGTGCGCCGCTTGGGAAGCGCGGTGGCGCTCCCACCCGAGGGTTCGGATCCCACATACAGACCGGTTCTCGCTCACTGGCTGAGCGAGGCGCGGGAGCAACACCGAGGGTTGCGATCCCGTTGCCGGTCCCCGGTCCGGTACGGGGGCAACACTGAGGGTTGCGATCCGTTGCCGGACACGGAAAAAGACAAAAGACAAAAAAAAAAAAAAAATGCAGGAAGGATGAATATTGGGGATATTAACTCCCCAGGCTGTTATCATGGAGGGCAATCTGTAACAGTGCTATTCAATATGTGGTACAGAGTTTGTTACCAGTCCACAATGAGATAAGTACAGAAATTGAGAGTAGCATTAGAAACTTTTATGGCAATTTTGACAGAGTAATATTGTATGTATCTAATCAAATGAAATAATGGGGACTGTATTTTGTAAGTCTATTTTTAATTTTTTAATTGCATGTTATTAGTCCAAGATGAATGGGGGGAGAGGAACTGATACACAGTTTGTGAAATGGATCTAATACCATATGGAAATTCTCATGTTTTTGAAAGAAAGGAAAATTAACACTGAGCCTAAATATTCACATGTAAATAACAAAATACCACATAATACGAGTTAACCTGGACTTGAACTTACAATACTTGATTTAGATTTAAAAAATTAAGTTTTAAGCATTGTTTGCTCTATTAATTACATAAGACCCTTGACACTATACCACATAATACGAGTTAACCTGGACTTGAACTTACAATACTTGATTTAGATTTAAAAAACTAAGTTTTAAGCATTGTTTGCTCTATTAATTACATAAGACCCTTGACACTTGTGAGCAAATATACTGTAAATAAGACATGCCTTCTCTCACATGACAAGCATTAGTACAGGGACAGATTTTAACTGTAAATTTTTCTACTAACCGTGCTAAGAAAAATACTAACATATCACTGATAAACTAAATTTACATTAACTACATAAACTGCATTACATCAACTAACAGTTGAAAATTATAATTAAAAATAGTTACTAATATTTTATGGTTTAAATGATGTAATTCAAGATAACAAATTTGTATCTGTACTGAAATCTACATATTATTTAAGAGATAAAACATGACAATTAAAATATGCATAAGTAAAATAGAATAGTATTTCTGTTCTATGAAACGGTATAGAATGGTATTTTTATGTTCATAAGGAAAATAGAATAATACTTAAATAGCCACTCTTCCGTCCCGCTTACTTCTTCATACAATTAGGAGAGGCAATCTGCCATGGACCCTGAGCATTCCTTCATGTTCTTGCTAGATGTGCCAAGAATGAAAGATCCTGAATACTCTTTTCTCAGTCATTTCTGAGGATTATGTATGCACTGAGCAACTTTCAAGGATGAGGTTACATCTCCCCCAGACAAAGAGCAGGCTTGCTTCCACTTGCTCAAAATTGGACAGATTCCTCAGTGTTCCTCCCCCATAATGCAACCCACTGCATGTGCAGGCATTCATGTAGGCCCACCTGTATGGTCCCCATAGGTGGGGTGGAGGGGGATGGGAACCTGGCATAAACATGAACTGGCTACTGCTTTTGCAGTTGTCCTCTGCCTCTGACCCAGAAGCTTTGTGTCTTTTGCCAGCATCAATGAAACAACAGTCTTGCTTGGTAGTTTGTAAGTGGGGTAAAATCCCAGACCCTTTACAGTTCTTGAGACAAAGCACATATCATCATCTAATGTATTATATGCAGTGTCTACCTATTTAGCTTGTTTTTATTGTGTTTCCCATATTAGAATGTAAGCTCTATGGGGGCAGGGATTTTGTCTGTTTTGTTTACTCTTATCATCTTAGCATTTAGAACAGGACCTGGCATGTAATGGATGCTCAATAAACATTTGTACAAATATTGCAAAAACACTCAAATTCCTTGTATAAATATTGCATCAATATTCAATAAAATCACTCAATAAATTATGTTGACCTCCCATCCTCAAATTTTATCTCAGTTTCTTCTGTGTGCTTATTTCCTTATGACATCAGTTACTAACTGACTGATTAATACATAAGATATCTGGGGTTTTTTTTAGTAAGAATTACTTTTTAATGTCACTCATGAGAAAGTAAACATACAAAAGAAATTGAATTAAAATAAAAATAGCATGGAATAATAATGCTAACTTTATTATTGAGTACTTCCATGTTCAGATTCTGTATTAAGTCCTTTACATGCATTATCATTTAATCTTCACAATAATCTTTTAAGAAAATTATGACAATGATCCATTTTACAGATGAAGATACTTAAGAAAAAGAGAATAGCATATTTCTGGTCAAATAACTGATATATTGAAGCCAGAATTGATTCTACCCAGTCTGATTTCAAGTCTGTGTTTTTAACTATTATACTTAAATCAGAATCATACTAATAAATGATTTAAAGAGCTCTGAAAATTAGAAAAAAATTATGTTGCAAAAAAATAGCAATACTAGTTAAACCTAAATTTGTTAGCCCAATTATGCTGATTTGGCATGATTTTTCTTCCATCTTTTAAAAAAAACGGAAACCCATAAAAAAGGATTAAATCAAGAATGCATTCATGAAACAAATTTCCAAAGTATATTCTGAGATTGTTTCATATATCAGTATTCAAATACTATAAATACTATAAAAATTAAGCTAAAAAACTGATAGATTTTCAGAAAATCCAACCTAGACAATAGAAAATTGACACAGGCTCAGTTTGTAAGCATTTCCAGAGGGTTGGTTGATGGCCTACTTCTTGTAGTATTTGGCAGCACCATCAATCCATCCTACTTAATACCCCATGATATTTTACCCTGGCAAGGTGAAAAAACTATACTTCTTATTATAAACGCCATATTTAAATGGCTGACCTCCTAGAACATTGCAGGATCTCCTTCACTCCCGTACAGGCTTGGTACTCAATCACAATAGCCATTTCCCTAATGTTCTTACTACTCTCCTTATGCTTCTGCCTAGAATGCTCTTCCCCAATCTGTCTGGCATATTTCTATCCACAGGTGCCAGAAATATGAACTATATTCAATTATATTTTTAAATGAACAACTTAAAAAACATACTTTCCAAATCTCAACACTAATATTCATTTCAGAAAGATTTTTAATGAAATTAAGGATCAAGAGGATAGAATATTAGTCTTTAAATAATAACAATAATGACAATTAACCAGAACATTGTACTGTTATATTGCTCCAGTTTATCATAGCAAGTTCAGCAAATTAACTAAAATACATTAAACTTTGCAAAGCTGCTTTTCTATTTTAGCTTATCTTAATCTACAAATTGGTACAGATTCTTCATTTTGCATAGTTGCCTTGAATTTTTAGCTAGACTTTTTTATCCTTGGGCTCCTGACCCAGTATATAAGGAATCTGCTAAAGAGTTACATTTTCCACACAAGCTTTCCTAAACTAATTTAGCTTATAGTTACTTTCCTCTTAGGATTTCTTCTATGCTTCTGGAAACCTAAAGCAAGTCATTTTATACTTAGTATGGACTGTATTAGCAGTATCACAGAAGTATTATCTCATCTCTTTAATACAGTGTATTATGTAGTTTCTAAAACAGGGACTATATCTTGAATTTATTTTGTATCCTTACACAGCATCGATTACATTGCTGATCCCATACTACTGAGCTGCAAACATTAAGAATGTGGGATTTGACATCAAATACACTTGAGTTTTAAGCCTGGTTCTACCACTTATTGATAGTATATTAGTACTGCCTCATTTGTACAGTGGATATTGGCACTGCCTCATCTGTATAGTGGAGATAATACTGACCTTATAGACTTAATGTGAGGAATAAATGAGATAATGCATGTAAAGTACTTAGTACAGTGCCTGAAACATTCGAGTGTTCAATAGGTGGTAACCACAATTATTCCATAATTTAAGATCAATTTGAAAAACTGCCTAAAGCCTTCCCTCTGCTAAACAATCCAGTTTTGAGCTTCTCCTCTCATTCATCATTATCAGATTTTTTTCAGAGCTACTATTTTTCCTATGCAGCAATAAAGAATCAGCAGACATGGGAAACCAAAGCCAAGAAAGAGCAAATGGCAGAAAAGGATCAGGCAGAGAGGGAGCTATGTGGGAAACAGGAATAGAAATTAGTGTTCCTGCTTTGTGCACTATTTCCTGGTGCCTAAGAAAGAGCCCCAGAAACATATATCTTCTAGTATTCAGCTCTAGCATTTACAAGGTGCTTTACATCATCTCACCAATTGTCTACCACAGCCAAAAGTCTCACAATTTCCTGTTGTTGGTGACTGTTGTGACAATTTCCTGTTGTTGGTGACTGTTGTCAAGGCACATGAAGACTTGACCAAAAAGGACCTTAGATTCCATATCACATTATTTTATTAGACGAGTCAAACTCTACTTATTTAAGTACAAAATATCTTTTTTCTATATTATTCAGGTCCTTATTTTTCTTTTTCTCCTGTCTACTGTAAGCTTGGGCTAGTGAGTAAGTAGGACAAGGGGAGAATAATAAAATTATTATCAAATAATGTAACTATTTATAATGTGCAGAATACCTAAAAGACTTAAGTTATAGCACTTATGGATGCTCCAATAAATTAAAAGATAATTTAAATTACAATTACAGGGCTTGAGCTAGTGAGTAAGTAGGACAAGGGGAGAATAATAAAATTATTATCAAATAATGTAACTATTTATAATGTGCAGAATACCTAAAAGACTTAAATTAAGTTATAGCACTTATGGATGCTCCAATAAATTAAAAGATAATTTAAATTACAATTACAGCTTTGTCCCCTTACTATAAATAAATGACATAATAGATTATGAAAATGAATTCAATTATATTTTTAAATGAACAGCTTAAAAAACATACTTACTTTCCAAATCTCAACACGCCTGAAACATAAGTCTGCCAATGAGCACAATAAAACATGAACATCCCAATAAAACAGCAGAAAAACAACCAGTCAGGATGAGTTCCTAAGCGAACAGCAATTGAAGCTCCAACTGCCATAAATACTGAAAGAAACAGGTTTAAGAACCATTAAAAATTAAAAATAACTCATGAAACAATTGCCCTGCACTGTTTAGAAATACAGAGTTTTAGGGAACATAATCCTGGCACTACAATAAAGTATATTCGAAATGAATTCTTGAATGTGCTTTTCTAACACATTGTGCAAAACAGCTCCCAAAGTACACTACCCAAAAATCTGACCATTTGAACAGCTCAGTTCACTTTAATTTTTAAGCTACCAGTACAAAAAACAAAAACAAAAACCACACACTACTAATTTACCTGTGGAAAGAGAGTCACAACCATGATCAAAAAGTTCCCCTAAAGGAGAACAAGAATTTGTTCTTCTGGCTTGTTTCCCATCAATAGCATCCAGTGACTGGTAGATAAAGAGTCCCAATGCACATAAAAGGTATGTCCAGTAAGGTGCCTAAAATAAATGTAAATAATAAAGACTGTTAAGTGACAACAAGCTAGCTTCTGTTTGAAAATAGCTCAACCTAAGCCAATCAATGTATTTTCTTGCATCCACACACTTTATATCACTGCAGTGTATTATAAAGAACATTAACAACCCTCCTTCTGCAGATGATAATTAAATTGAGAAATCAAATAAACTGTTGTAAGTTATCTGGGTAGAGGATCACAGACGTCCATATTGTGAGAAGCAGAGAGTTAAGTGGCTGAGCAAGGATTAGGACTATGATCTTGATTCCTAGTCTATTTTTCTTTTAGTATAATACTATGCATATAGGGCACAGATTTGAAATTACTCCATTCAGTCTTTGCTATGAAAACAGACCTTAAAAGCAAACTGCACACCTCTGCTTCCATTCATGATAGAGTATCAGGAACTGGATTTACTCTCCCACCATATATAACCAGAAAGGCAATAAAATATGTGAAACAACAATTATCAGATATTGCAGGGAGCACAGGCCTGTGATCCCTGACAGGAAGGAAACAAATGAGGTAAGCCCCGTGATTTCTCCAGCTTACTGCCTATAGGCCATTTCCAGGCCACAGTGCAAGAATGGGAACCCAAACCAAGCCCAGTGATCTTGTGTTGAGGAGAAACATATCAGAGTTCAGGAAGGACAAGGCAGCTAGGATCTTTGAAGCAGAGTTCCAGAGAGGAGGAAGCTATGCAGAGAGAGGCATGAGCTGTAGAGGTCCACAGAAAGGTACCTCTCAGTCTTTGGGGGAGAACTGACCTGTGCCTGAAAGGCAAAACTACTAACCAACTCCAGGGAAAGAGGCACTAGAAAGCAGAAGTTCAAACAATTCTTTTTTTTTTTTTTTTTCCCTTTTTGTCTTTTTTCGTGTCCGGCAACAGATCGCAACCCTCAGTGTCGTGCCCATACCGGACAGGGACCGGCAACGGGATCGCAACCCTCGGTGCTGCGCCCACACCTCGCTCAGCCAGTGAGCGGGAACCGGTCTGTATGTGGGATCCGAACCCTCGGCGGGAGCGCCACCACGCTCTCAAGCGGCGCACTGTAGCAGTGCGCCACCGGGCCGGCCCTCAAACAATTCTTGAAGCTCACACAAGGCTGGGAATGGTTCATGTTCCCACACGGCAGAGTAGAAAGACCTCATAATACATGGGGCATTGGGTAGAGTTCTCAGAAGTGGATTTCCTTAGCAGCAGGCATTAATCAGCCCTAGACTAAAGACTTCTCTAGATAGTCCTAACAAAACCTAAAATCCGGCCTCAAAAAGCTCTAGTAAATTCCCAGTAACTTAGCTGCGGCTGCACGAAGTACATCTTAGGAAAAAAATCTAGCATCCCAAAATGTAAAATTCACAAGGTGTTGCATCCAATAAAAAATTGCCAATCATGCAAAGAAGATGGTCTACAACTGGAAGTAAAATCAGTCACTATAATCAGACCCACGAATGACAGAAATAATAGAATTAGCAGACTAGGTCATCAAAATAGTTATTATAAATATGCTCCACATGTTTGAGAAGGTAAAAGAAAACATGGAAATTATAAAGAGAAATGGAAGAAAAGACTCTATCAAGTAAAACCTCTAGAAATGAAAAATAGAATCTTTGAATTGTAAAATACACTGGGTGAGATTATTAGCATACTAGACGCTGCAGAAGAAAAGATCAATGAACTTGTAGACTACCAATGGAAACTATCCAAAAAGATCCACAGAAAGAAAAAACACTAAAAATAATTGAACTGGTCCTCAGTGACCTGTAGGACAACAAAAAGCAGTCTAGCATACATGTAACTGGAGTCTCAGAAACAGAAAAGGGAGAGGATGAGAAATGAAAAATATAAGTAGTAATAAGGGCTGAAAATCACAGAATTTGATGAATTCCATAAACCTGATATCTAAGAAGCTCAGCAAACCCCAAGCAGAATAAATATATTTATTTATTTATTTATTTATTTATTTATTTATTTATTTTATTATTTTTTTTTTTTGTCTTTTTCCATGTCCGGCAACGGATCGCAACCCTCAGTGT